>NW_009602362.1:13420-14519 GCF_000690535.1 Cariama cristata | reverse complement strand
CTATGATTCTATGATTCTATGATTTTAGAATCTGTATTGTATTATTCATAAATATTTCAAGGTATCTGCAAACCTAGGTTAAGAGCTATCATGTCTCAGGAAGCTAAAAAGGCAGCTACTGTACACCCATTGAGTTCTATACAATACAGCCAAGTTCAAGAGCAACTGGACACATATGAATACTTATTTACATGCCAACTTTCATCACTGCTTCCTCATTGTAGCTTGAAAGTAATCAACTAAACTAAGAAAAGAAAGCAAGGAATTCTTACAAACCTTGTTTCTCTATATCTAACATCTAAACCCCCAATATAAATTATTGAAAACTTTGTTTTAAGAACTTAAGCATTTGTTCACTGCATTTTTACTTTAAACAGATGCTGTAGATACAGATGCAGTCTTTTTGCATTTACATAGGGCTGGTGTTATTAAGAATATCCACATGAGAAAAGGTTACAAAGATGATCCCTGTAAGAAGGTGAATCAGATAGCATATATTGTAATACAGAGTACTTTCTGCCGTAGCTGACTGACACGTTTAGAAAAGCTGATACTTTGATGAGAAGATCAACTGCGCAATATTCTCCCAGAATCTTCTCCAGAGTCTCAATGCAAACTAACATAAGGATGCAACGTATGTGTCAAGAGAAATAAACACACATTAAACCAGACATTCATTTTTCTCAAACTGAGCTCTGAAAGCATATGCAACAAAATACTGGGAAAAGGTAGAAATGCCAACTTTACAGCAACAGTCACATTTCAGATAAAGAAAAGCTTTTATATGAAGTTGTATCCACAGTCCCCAGCATAAAATATTCATAGTTCTAGCTATACCACTTTATAGCTGAGGAGGAAGTGTTCCTAGGAGAGAATCATTTGATTAAAAAAATCCTGCCGTTCAACAAGTACGTAGTATTTGCAATTAAAAATGTTTATCTGTTGGCATACATGTAGGAACATTGGTGATACACGTTTGACGATCTTATTCAGATGTGTGATCAGAGCTTAACATGAAGCAGCCTCATATAAAATTGCAAAGGACTATGGTTGAGGTCATACACTGAGGCGTTAAATGATCTTATTTTTAATAACTTGA
>NW_009602362.1:0-13389 GCF_000690535.1 Cariama cristata | reverse complement strand
CTCTTCCTGTTTTTCGTGTGAGGAGAACTCTGGTTAAATGCTGTATTCGTTAGTCCTCTTTTCTTAAAATAGCCTGGGAGGAACTGAACAGCATTGTACTTCTCCTCTCCATACGCTGCAGGTCAGGGATTTCTGTTTTGCACGGGGCACCTCTGCTTTACTCTGCCTTACCTCCCTACAATGTCCAGAATAGGTGGGAAGCTGCTTTTGACAACATGAACCTCGCTACGTTCAATGTGAAAAGGGAGCTGGTTGTGGTCAGATGTGGGCAGCAAGCTGTCATTTAGAAAATAGTTCCCAGCTAATGGATAAAGTATTTTTAAGCACGCTGGAATGGCTCCACAGCCAAGCTGTTATAAATGAATAGGTCTTTTGTTGTGAGCCTTGATCTCTTCCCTCCTTCCTCCCTTTCTCCCTCCCCCCTCTCTTTGTCAGGATGAGTCAATAGCCTTCTAATTGGGTGTCCTTTCTGGACTTTTTTTCCAGGTTTTAGGTATTAAGAAAGTTCAAATCCTTAAACACATAGCCCTGGTGCCCAGAAACCATTTTTTCCTTTAACAGATTTATTGCTTCAAGAGGTATTCATTTCAGAAGGTTCAGTATTGTTATGGGGGTTTTTGCTGCACACAGAAAAGGTAAAAGGAACTCCGTTGTCCTTAACAAGAAGCCCGTCAACTTCTAAATAGTGTTGCGGGATTGTTCTGAAACCGTGGCTCAGTATGCTTTCAGAGATAACTACCCCGCTATCTCGATGCTAGCTCTTACTTTGTCATCACATCCTTTCCAACCGCCTGAGGAAAGCGAAAGCGGGTAAAGCCATCTCTGTCAATAATACCACAGGTGAGATAGGCCAAACTTGAACGCTGATAGTCAGGCAAGACTGAAAATCTGGTAATGGTGGTGTTTCCTAATGGAGCCTCCTGACGTGGTCCTGTGGAAGATGATTGACAGGTGTATTTGCCAATTTTCCATATTGTTATGACTTCTAACAAATAATTACTGCCTGGAATTCATTGGTACCTGCCATCCTGGGATCTCAGATGAATATAACCTTCCTGGGAAGCAAATACTGTTATTCTTATTTCATAGATAATAAAAAGAAGGCATGCAAAGATTAAGTGCTTTGCCTGTAGATACAGTGAAAGTTTGCGGTAGATTTTAGAAGAGAATTGAGGCTTCCTGCATTGAAAAAAAAAAAAAAGGCAATGGTAGATGCAGAAGAAACTGTGTTTAAAGAAATGCAGCTGGGACTCAGAATTTAGATGCACTGAGACCGTATTCAGTTTGAGGCCTGAGCAATTTTTAGAGAATAAAATGGAATCCCTCATCACATTAGAGTGAGATTTTATACATTTCTTTGTGAAGAACAGAATGTAATGATTGAACTGTATAAACCATTTATGCATAGGGATGGTCTCTTGTATGGACAAAGTCTGATGTCTGAGGTAAAGAAAAAGCAGCTCTTTGCAAATTAGTATAAGATCTCATCATGTGTAGATGTGAAGGAATTATTCCACACTTTTCTTACTGACTTCTTGCACTTTTCCCTTAAACACCTGGTGTTGCCTGCTCTTGGAGACAGACTGCTCTACGAGAGTCTCTGGAGTGACCCAACATGGCAGGTCCTCAGTTCTGTCCTCTCACCGCTGAGACCATGTGTGTAACGGGAGTTATAGAGCATCTGTGAGCAAAGGGGAGTGAAAATCAGTGCCCCCCGGTAACACTGTGTTCCTTGGTCTTCCTACCTCCTTCCCCTCTCCCTTCTGAAATTACCCAGGGAGAAGAAACTAGACATTGAAATTAGACATCTAGCAACTGTAAATAAAAGTACTCAGGTATTTTACTGTGCATTAATAGTCCATCTCCAGCACTTGCGAGGATGCTATTAAAAAAGATTACTAGGTATGTTCACCAGCTCAGGTTTCCTCCCCGTTATCTCTGTGAATGATTGCTAGTGGATATGAAGTTAGAACGTCAGAAAGCTGAAGATCGAAAACTGTTGGGAAAGATGAGGCCTTCTTTTCTTTTTCTCCGTAACGGTCAGTGAGAAGGACAAACACTTTATATTTCTTTTCTGGCCGACAGTTAAGGAAGTGCCAGCTTGCCAGTGGAAGTAGTTACCTGCTTTCTGTGTAGTTTGCTTGGACAGACTCTCCAAACCTGCCTGTCCAACTCTTCAGCATTTTCCTTCCACCTTCCTTCTTCATTTCCACAAAATGAAAAGAGAGTTGAATTTTATACAGCTTTAAACTGATGCATATGAGATGCATAGGATGAAGGAGAACCATGATCAGAAATGTCACTGGGCGTGTACAGACTGGTTTCCCCAGTTCTAGAATTAACCAGATTACAGACTAACATTCTTGGGTTTAGTAGTTCAGCTGCAGAAGACGTTACCTTGTTTTTACATGAGTACCAGTGACGCCTGCTTTGTAAAAAAAAATAAAATAACCAAACATGGCTGTTTTGTGTATAGCAGACTACTGTACGGGATCTGTGAATGATTTGAGCCTCTTGGCATTCACTGTCTAAATAAGTATGAAGTAGTATCCCTGCATTGGCCTTTTACTTGTGACTCATGCCATACACTTAAAAAAAAAATTAAAAAAAATCCCCCAAACCCTCAACTCCAGCTTCCTCTCCAAGCTCTTATGAGGGTTTTCCACTAGAACCTCCCCTCTCCTAATTCTGCAGCGGCCTCTTCCTAAGGCGTCACTCTTTACTTCATCTGTATTTTTGGAGGTATAAATGAAACAGGCCTGTTCCCTTGAGACCGGAGAACTGCAGCCGCTCTGGACTTGTTTCCAACATGCGCTAACAGGCCTGTTTGGTAGATGATAATTGTTACTCATTTACAGTAGCAATATGAAAATGGGTCATAAATCCTAACTCAAATCACGCATGTTCACACCTCAATCTCGGCCCTCAGTTTCTACACAGGTAACTCCCTCGTGCAATTATTTGTCCTTAGCCCTGCTCTTAGGGAAAGGAACATATTCCTTCTGAATTCTATATACGCTTTACCTATATGTGCCTTTCACGGGACATGAGTGGGGGCTCTCAACTGCAGTTACATACAGAATTTCAAACCTTCATTTACCTAGAAAAATCTGTTTTTTTAACGTTGTTTGTTAAATGTGCTTCTCTTACTGGCTGATGGGAAAAACATTCATATGGCTGGAATATTCCAGAAACAAATAGCTCTCGTGATTATCAAATGCCTCGGCTCCACTTCAGCATTTAATCACTCTCAAAAGCCATAAATTGCCTCATGTACTCCTCTGCTATGAACATTGTCTCTTAATCAAACTGGATTAATAAGTTTAAGAGACATTACCCATTTATATGTGAGTTTTGGTAGGTCATGAGAATAATGAGCCAGATGTACAGAAAATGTAAAGAGCAATATAAGTTGCAAGTCCATAACTTAAAGCTTATACAACATGCAGAGAGCAGAAATACATATTAGCAGAGAAAGGTACCAACAGGTTCACGGTCATTGACATTTGACTTAATATATTTATTTACATTCAATATGAAAATGTTTACATTATTTCTTGTCCCTAATGGTGTCAAAGACAAGCTTAGACATGTTGACAGGGGTAGTTTTCAGTGCTGTCTGATACTCAGTACTGCCTGTATTTTTACTTGGAAAGGGTTTTGTATCCCAAACCAAAGCTAAAGGTTTGCTCCAGGAACCCTTCAAGTTTTGATTTTATAGTACTGCGAAGGAGATTGCTTAAATGTTTCGTTCTTGTCATTTCTGAAGTTTAAATTTATGTATCAGTTATCACCTATATGATTTTTACCCATACTTAAAGAAAATAGTCTAAACATTTGCTTATTTTAGGTGCTGTAAGCATTCTTGATGATAGCTGGGCACAAAAGTCTACTGTATGCACACCTTACTGCTGCTCATTAACTGTATTAGAAATTGAAGTTTTTAACTGCTCGGTTATCCCAATGTACTAAAACTCAACTATGTGGGCTATCACAAAGTACAATACAAGCAAACCCCGTCTGTGCACGGCAGCATGGACTGTGTGCGCATGTTTGTGTTCTGAATAATAAAGTTGTAATGAAAATATTTCACGGTAGGATCCTCTCAGTCCCAGTTCAAGAGCTTCAGATCTGTGACACTGTGATATAGGCTCTGCTAATCTAAATACAACACTGACTTGGTGTAGCAGTGCATGTATTCACAATCAGAAATAAAAGCAGCTAGGTTTTGCTGGGGTTTGCAGGTGTAGCCTGTGGTTTGCAAAGATAAGTGAGATATCATAAATGGAACAAACGTAAATCTTCTGGTTTTGCACAGGGTACAGCACAGGTGACAACAGTACAACTTTTCCATTCTTAATAGAGCCACATCCCCTTTAATTGATTTAGTTATATTATCAATCTCCCAAATTGCACATGGCATGCAGAAAACTGATTCGTTAACAACAGTGATATTTTATGAGACTGGCTGTGGATTTATAAATAGGCAGGATGTTTTAAAATGAAACCAAAATCCAAAGACTGAAAGGAAGACTTAAGTAGAAAGAACCTAGTCATAAGTTAATGAAATTAAACATTCTTCATACATTAAAAAATAAATCGTAGTATTGATTAACGCAATGAGCAGCACCATTCCATCCCATTGGTGCCATATTCTTGTCACTTCAGCCTGAACTTGCAATCTTCACAGGTTTCAGCATTTATCTTTGGAACTGTCACCTGTCATGCTTAATGAAAGTAAGTGACAATTGTATTTCTTTTAGTACATTAATATAATTAGGATTTTTAAAAACCCGCTTCAGGGTTAAAATAAATCATAAAACTTCATTAACTATTGCAAGATAAGAAATCCAGCTTGCTGCTTTTATTCTAAAGTACTGTAGGTTTGCCTTACTGTTACTTTGTCTCCTTTAATAAATATTGATTAGGATTAAATACTTTATAACATATCTTTTTCCATTCACGAGTTCTAGGCATCCACCTTCACAAATGAGGATAAATGTATAATCTCGTGGTCTACTGTAGCATGTCCTTTACACATACACATTGTGAGTGTAGTTAACTACGGGTGTCTAGACAGATACTTAGACAAACATTAATGTATATGTACAGAAATCTGTTGTGCATTTCAAAAACCTTCAGTTTATTTTACCAAATTCCCAAATCATGTATTTCCCTGCAAACTGCAGAGCAAATTCACGAAATATTTTACAGACTGCTGTATCCATGGGTCAAGATTCTGATTTTGTTCGCATCCATGTGAGGCCAAAGTCACCCCATTGTTCCCGAGTTCATTCATTTACGTTGAGAAAATGAGATCAAATATCTTGTGCTTTATTTTAAAAAGTATTATACTGTCTCCTTTGTCATGGGGGCTTGTTGGTGCTACTCATCACTACTCATTCCATAACAAATCTCATAAAGCAGAAGAATTTAAAGTGTGACAAGATATTAGAAGCTGTGGATGTCATAAGAGAGAGTTCTTTTTCGGTATTAAAAAGGAAAAAATAGCATATCTTTGTGTTTTTGCTTACCCTCATGTTTTGTCTTTTCCAGCTACAGTTTTATAACAAAATTAAACAGCTGATAAAGTTTCTGAAGATTTAGGGGTTTTGTACTAATTTTTCATATATGGCACAAAGATTTTACAGCATGACTTGCATAGTTTTCACTTTCTCACAAATTATTTAAGGTGTTGGGTTTTTTTTTAATTCTTAGCGTATTTGAGCCCATTACAATGGCAAGCAGAAGGAGATACTTATTGAATATAAGTCTTGAGCGCTCCTTCACATAAATTTCCAGATGTAAGTTGCATTTTTTTCCTCAAGAAAATAAGACCTTTGTGATGCTATAGTGTTTTGAGAGAGCACTTCAATAACAGTGAAAGCACCCACACCACAATTGTTTAAATTGTGCTTGGCTGTAGATCATAGTTATCAGAACTTTACTTTTATTACAATAAACTGTATTAAATCAAAAATCCCAATAATTTATCGAGAAAATGTAAAGCTCACTTTGGAAAACCACAAAAAAGTATTTAACTTGTTTTTGTTGATCACTGATGATCAAGGTAATTTACAGACTCCTGGCGTTAATATCTTGAAGCAATCTCTGAGAGAGAGCCACTAGTATGTTAGAATTATAAAATAATTGAGTACAAACTATCTTACTTTTATTTACAATCATAAAAGAAAAAAACAGCTCAGACCTCAAAATAATTGCTTGTATAAGTTTACAGGAGCCTGTTTATAGCTCTTATAACGTAAAACAATGTTAAATAAAATTATACTTTAACATTATGACTTTTACAACATTTTCATTAATACTTTAAAATGTTTGAAATAAACCACAGAAAAAGGAAAAGAGAAATGAAGGAATTTGTACACTGTAATAGGCTTCCTCACTAAACTAAAATGTAACTATTTCTTTTAAAGGGAAACCACTAAAATTCCAGTGATTTTACGTCCACATACACGCACACTCTCCCTCTGATATGCGGCAGATACCACACATATTAATGGAGAATATAATTGTGTTCATCATTCAGTGGGCAAGACTGAATCCCCATATATGTGATACAAAAGCACCAGTTATATTGGGGACCCTTTGAATCTAAGCTGTGTTTTCTGATTTTATTAATATTTTAGCTGAGGTATTACTACAGCCATGCATAAATATTTGTTTCTTGTATGGCTGGTAATTTATACTTTGCATTAATTGCCAGAAAGATTATCTGAATACTGTTTGGAGTTAATGTCTCTGTGGTGATATCAGAACTATAAAATACCTTTCAGTACTGCTTATTAAAATAATACAACTGAAAGTATTTCAAAATGAAGAGTCAGTATGGTCACCATGCAGTCTTTGAAATGGTATAGGTAATTTCCTCTTGTGTCTTTCTACTTACTCCAGCAAGACTATAGGATGAGGAAGGGAGCTGGGCAAAAGTCAAGTTGTCCTTAGCTTTTCTTTTTGCTTCCTCGGGAAAATCCCCATCCCAGGAGCACAGATACAGAATTACATCAGACCTGGACCCAAGATTTGCGTTACTTTCATTTAGCTAAGCAAGAAACTGAGGCAGAAGACTATTTTTCTTTAATTCCCTGTTTTAGACAAGTAAGGGTGCCTTTTTCCATCTTTAGTTGCTTGGGTTGCCAGGATGCTCATCTGTCAACGTAGAAAAACAATAACTTTTTCATCAAAATGAAGTTTTGTAATCATGTTATTTTGTAATGTTATTTTGTAATTTCAGTTCTGTCCAATCTAGAGAATTGTATGTTCCTGGCTGGCAAAAAACCCCACCATTTTAGGCAAATATACAAACAAACAAAATTATGATAATTAAAAATACTAGTAGAACTGACTGAGGTTTATAACGATGTTTGTTTTTCCTATGACTTGTATTTTACGTGTAATATCCAAATGAACATTTAATGCTGAGACCTTAGTCTGGTGATTTATATGGATGCCAAAATGAAAAACCAGGAGGATATATTCAGGCAATTAAAGAAAATACTGATTATGAGATAGAACAAAAAGAGGGAAAAAAGACCTCAGGAAACGTTTTACTTCAAGGAAACTATAATTCACAGAATTGTCGCAGCACTGGATATTTTTTTGCTTTGTGAGTTGTAAAGACATGAGTGAGAAATGACTGTGCAAGATGGCACAGTTGTGAGTGAGAAGCATGAGAAAATAACTTCTGCTTGTATGTATAGCAATGACTTTTTATCAAAGATTTGATTGTGCATTCAGTATTATGGACTCATAATATGCAAATGCATTCTGCTGTTAATACACATTCACAGCATATATGTTAGTGGTTCCAAAGGAGCTGTTGCAATATACGCTTTGAACAAGCGTTAGGAATAATACACAATATGTAAGTAAGAGCATTCTATATTACAAAAATATAACATAGAATGCACGGTATTTTTAATATTCATTCACAGTGTACTCCCTGGCACCTCAAAAGGAGCAACTGTACTGTGTATTATTAACTCATATTGAAGATGCACAAAATTAACTAAATTTTTATAGATCTCCAGATGCGATACCATGATCCCATGCAGCAATATACCATATAGTCTTCTGTTCCACTGCACTATTTATTCCATTTGTAAAATATACTTGTTTTAGTATTTTTCATTCTAACATTTTGGGGAAGGCTTGACTAGGTATTCTTTTCATCTGGAAAGATTTTTATTTTTGTGGAATTCTAGATATGGTATTTTTACAAACATCATTTGATATTGGTAATTAGTTTGATACTGCTGAGAAAAGGTAATGCAAATTTCATGAATACTCACAATTGTAAGGAATGTGCACAAAATACTAATGTGGAATAATGCCAGATCCAGATACTGCTCAGGTTGCAGAAGCCTGGTTAACCTGAAAAGCAACAGAAATATTTGGCTTAGGTTTTTGTTTTGGCTTGCTATAAATACAACCTCGAGGATTATTATGACTCGGTTCAGGTAAATTCATTAAGCTATTCTGAATTTACTAAGTCTCTATATAGTTCATGTTACAATATTCTGTGTTCAGTTAGCCACACTTTTTAATCCATATTCCCTTAAACCTCCTGTCCCGTTAACTCAAAAGATGCTGTTGTCCATCGTTTGACTTTGCTGAGATAATCTTTAATGTCAAGACAAGTTCCAAATAATCCTGAATGCATTAAAAAATCAGCACAGAGTTTGAAACATTCATTTTTGCTGAATTTCAAGTTTCTTCTGAAGTCCTAAGTAAGTTTTTTATTAAGGTGCAATATTAACCGCAAGGTGAAAAATTGAAAAACTGAAGGGAATATATGCAAATAAATTAACAGTTGCAATCCAGCACACTTGGTTGTAATTGAACGCCGAATATTTCCTCTTATTTGTAGGAATGCAATGAATTATTAGCTGACACTTTGTTGTGATGAAACATCATTTTGCATGCCTCAATATATGATCTGTTACTTTTTCATGTGAGATCTATTACCTGCTTGAGTGAGCTACTTGCTTGAGCTTGCTAAGGAATAGCTGAAACTACCATAAACCGTGCCATGTGATGTGTTTCGCCCTAAGTAGGATAAAGCTTGTTGAGCTGAATTCTTCTTCATGCAACTCCTTGGACTTCATTGGAGTTACATCAGAAATAATTCATCTCAGAACATTTTATTTTATTTTACTTCACAATTTATCAATTTTAAGGAAATCTTTGCCACCTCTGTTAGAAAATATTTTCCAGAAACAAAATATTTCTTATACTATTATACTTGCCATAAACAGAAGAATAAAATGGAGAAAAATATCTTTTCATCTTTTAAATTCTTGCTTACACTGAGTCGAATTCTCAATTGCCAGCTCGAGCCAGCACAAAGCAGTCATTAAGCCTAATATTGCCTTTCTCCTCACTGTGGAGTCCATCCTGTGGCAGAAAAATATCAAACCTGGACAAGAATAATTTATGATATAAAGACTTCTTCTTGCTCCCAGAGCAATGCACGGTATTACTGGAACGAATTGCTTCTCTAAAAGAGAATGCATTTCTTTATTCCATTTCTGGTTATGGAAGCAGTTAAATCTGCATGTCTCTAATTTCATTTTAGGCATCCTGCTGTTGATTTTTTTCTATGTTTGTGCTCTTTGGAGGTGGACTTCCTTGGACTAGAAGGGGTTGGTTGCCCTGTTAGGACCAGCTGGTATCTAAGGCACCATCAGTCTCACACTACTTTAGTGGTTCTGTTTTACAGAGTACAAATCCTCATCTACAACACAGCTTTGTTCTGGCACCTGACAATTTATGTGGCTTTAAACAGGATGTTTTGCAGAAGGGTAATGTACAAGCTAGGCCGTGAACACCAGGAATGAAAAATACTCCAAACCAGGCGTGGTAGTGACCTTCAAATTCCTTTTTATTGTGCTTTTATGCATATACCAAATGTGTTTCTGCTTTGGATCTGAATCAAAAAAAAAACCAAACCAAAACAAAACAAGTTGTAAGCTTCACTTGTAATAATGTTAATTTATAATATTTTCTGGTTTTAACTCCAAGTCTTTTATTTAGCCCTTTTAACTATAACAGTCTTCCCATTTCAGCGTTGCCACACTATAAAATATTTAGGACAGAGATCCTGCCATGATCCTAATACTGAAAAGAGTTATGAAGTTTACAGTAATACAGATATGTTAAAAACGCCTATTACAGAGTCGAAAATCACATTCTTAGACATAGTAGAAGGATAACTTGAACTCACAGGTACTAAGGTACAAGCAATCAATCACCAAAAGATTTACTAAATATTATGGTCCATCTTTCAGAACCATCTAAGTGATCCAGGGTGTTAGGAAGGATGTACAATGTTTCCAGTTTCCTCTGTTCCTGTTGACAGAAGAAAGACAGCGCCAGTTAAAGAGTAGCCTTGAGGAGGGAAAGGTAAGTGCTAGGATGGGGAGAAAATTTGGGTACCTACAGTTGCATTCATCCATACATAATAGTTATTGATCACTTCCCTTCACTGTGCAAGCAGTAGTATTTTTAGCGAATTTTTTTTTCTTGGAAGAGTTATGTACAAATTTTCTACAGCACTGTTGAGATGGGCAACTCTGCTACCCAGAACTTCCTCCACAAGAAACTACCCGACATCCAAAAAAACCTCAAAGTTTGCCTTGGAAAATTCAAGCCAGAAATACAGCTTGAGTTTTTAATAATGTAAGGAAATAACCTTTACAGCAGTTAATTTCAGGATATTGTGGCTTTACTTTAAATAAACAACTTGTGTCTTTCTAAAATGCTTTCTTTTGTTGAGTAACAAGCTTATCTTGGCTGGAGGTAATATCTATCGTATGGCTTGTGTAGGAGCTCAGACTAGAAAAAGGTGATGACCAATTTTGTCCTGAAGACATATGACTATATTCTGCATTTTGTGCACTTCTAATAGGAATATGTTTGACAGAAAACTTTTAATAGGGGAAAAAAACTTGCAGTTTTGGTTTTGGTAGGGTTGTTCTGTTTTGTTTTTTCTTTCAGGAAATTTTTACTTGCCTCAAACTATACTTCTTGCCTATTCACAAGTGTTTTGAGCTTCTCTTCACACCCATCCCAAAATCCGCCATTAATTGCCTAGAAGACCATACCTGAATTTTATGATCTAGCAATGGAAGAGTATACTGGAATACATGCGTGCAACAGCTTGTAACTCGGTTGCTGTAGTAAGACACAGCGTTAACTCCTATATGTAGCCTACTTGAAAGGCTGCTTATGTTAAACGTCTGAACTGTCCACTTCCTGAGAATTTTCAACAGCATTTTAGAATGATACATATTTTAAAGGAAATTAATAAAGCAATCCTTTTAGACTAGCCGTATATTTCTTAGAACTATGTTGTACTGTCAACAAGTGCTGTATGGTTGGCTTATGCCAATGAACGTCGCCTATCTGTGGTATCTCGTTAACAGTGACCACATCTGTCTGGACCTATCTTTTTACAATCATCACAGTCTTTGGTATGTAACGTATTCTGCATTGCACAATATTTTTAATGTGCTATTTCAGCGAGTTGTGCTTTTTGTACATGGAATTGTCTTACATTTTTTTAACCTGATTTTGCTTAGAGTTATCTCCCACTGCATCGTTGCAATATCAGCTGAAGACCCTCTTCCATTCATTTCGTTGCTTTAAACTCTATGTGGGCTGCTACACGGTTGAACCTTGGCAGGGTGAGCGCATCCCATCATCGTTTTTAAGAAGATAAACTGAAAGCCATGGGGTTTACCATGTGGGTTTCATAGATAAGGTTGGGGAAAAAAAAAAAAAAAAAAGACCAAACACCAACTTTGAGTGGTATCTGCTCTTTACAGGTATTTATTACCCAATTAAATATTTTGAAGGCAGGGTGTGGTTGGCTAAATTATCACTCCTCCCACTGTTCTCGGCTATGTTTCCAGCGTCAGAAGGAAAAACACAAGCTTGTACACTGAGTTTGAGTCATAACCTCTTTTCTGCTGCTGACTCACTTGGGAGTTTGAGGTAAGTCATTCTACCTTACGTTATGTCTCAACTGCTCTGCCCCCAGGACAGCAAGGAGAGAAGGAGCTATGGACAGTTAGGCAATGTTTTCATAGATGAAAAGTGTAGATATTGAGACCAATATTATTATTATGCAGGACAATAATAATTTTGTGTGCCCCAAATGGATATTTTACATAGCTTCTTCCCCACTTTTTTTCCCCATTTTGTCATGTCAAAGTTTAAAGAAAGATGGTGTTGTACCAAAGAACATCTTAGTGAAACCAAAGGAACATTAGGTTACTGAAACACTTAAAAATTATTGTCTTTCTTAGAGGAAAGTATATGCACCTTTCATCACACTGTTCTCTTTTGCACCACTAATGGCCAATAATAAAGCTATACAGTGGTGCAAAGTTGTTGATGACTCCTGAAATAAGAGGAGGCCCTGAAGCGTGTGGAGTCTCACACAGAACTGGCTCCTACTCAGGTACTTACACTCTATCCTGGTCGGTTTGCAAGCATTGCAGGGAAATGCTAAACTTTAAGAAGCAAACTTTTAATACCTGAGCATATTCCTTAGCACTTACAATATCAAAAAGAATATCCATCGGTTATAGCCTCTTATGTTAGGTGTAGATAGCTTGTAACTTGGCTATTTCATCTTCTTACTTCTGTTTCCCCAAAAATACCTGGCTTTACACTGTAATAAGACGTATTAGTAAGGTATATTTAACAAACCATAATAAAAAATCTCCTTGTAAGTTTTAAGGAAATTACAGTTTAAAGATGGACACACTTTGACAGCGTAAGCAAGGTAAAGCATACAGCTTACGGACGCCAGCACACACATGAGCAATAACTGCAGTACTCCGTGGTGTGGGCAAGGACACAGCACAAGGCTGATGATTCTGTGCCATGAGAATGTATTTCCTATGTATTTCCTATCTAGAGAAAGCACAGGTAACACCGCTTGGCAGATGATAGCGCAGGAATTTGCACTCCAGGCTTTTACTTTTGAAAAATGCTTGCTCTATCCTTCATGTTCCTTTGAATATTCTTGCATGCCCGCTTTAGAGTCCTTTTTATAGAGGTATCTGTACGCTGCCAGTGAAGATAAGGAGAGGGCTAGGTTGTGCTAGAACTGATCTCTGAGAGGGGTGGAAAGACCGGGCGGACAGGGGCCGAGGCCTGCGGCCCTTCACCTGCCTCCTCGCCCCGCTCCCAGGCGCAACTGGTTGAAGGCAAACGGTAACCTCAGCGGCCAGCTTCTGAGCCAGCGGCTGCACCGTTAAAAGTGCCCCTGACCCGCTGCCAAGCATTACAGCTGCAAACCCTGTCCAGGCATGAAAGCCTCCCTTTCACATTTTTTTTTTTTCTTCCCCTTCGTCCCTA
>NW_009602361.1:15264-28669 GCF_000690535.1 Cariama cristata | reverse complement strand
TTGGTTTTGTATATTTTTATTTCTGTTATGAGTAGTATTAGTGTTAATATTATATATTCTTTTTAATTGTTACTGTTTTATTAAAGTAGTTTTAATTTTTCAACCTACAAGTCTGTCTCCCTTTTCTCCTCTCCTTCCCCTTCTGGGGGGGAGGTAATAGACAGCATCCGCCATCTGCTTTAAGTGCCAGCCAGGCTTAAACAGTGACTTCTTCCATGTAGAAATATTGTCTATTGATATCCTCCTTGATTAATTTTGTTTCATTTGTCTCAGAATGCAGATGTGATCTGTTGCACGTGTGTGGGAGCTGGTGATCCAAGACTTGCAAAAATGCAGTTCCGCTCCATTCTGATTGATGAAAGCACACAGGCTACTGAGCCAGAGTGCATGGTGCCTGTCGTCCTGGGAGCAAAACAGGTAGGAGCCATTGGATTTCGTTAAAGAAACTTTCATTCGAGAAAGAGTTTGTAAATAGAGGAAGTAGCATTGAGCAGTATCATTCACAGTGTAGGCACGTAGGGATACAAAATCCTTTCCTTTCATGGAAGACACTTCCATAATGTAAATCTAAATGACTTGACTTTGTGTTAATCCTGTTAGTTTTCTTCTTTCTGTGGCGTAATCTTTGCCTAGGACAGTTGGTGCTGTTGGAACAATCTAGAGCCTGAGTAAGATTTTATGGAAAAAATGATCAGCTGAAAAGCTAGTTGACACTAAAGATTTATAAGCCTTGGACTGTATCTGAAGCTTATTGCAAGTCAGACTGAGTTCCTAATATATTTTATAGTGGGATATTGCTCTTGTTTCTAGCTATTGGGCAAGTTTCAGAAAATAAGAACTTTGATAGCTACAAACTTGCTTTTCCACAGCTTATTCTTGTGGGTGACCACTGCCAGCTTGGTCCTGTTGTGATGTGTAAGAAAGCCGCAAAGGCTGGCCTGTCTCAGTCTCTCTTCGAGAGGCTTGTGGTGCTCGGGATTCGTCCAATTCGCCTGCAAGTGCAGTATCGCATGCATCCTGCGCTCAGTGCTTTCCCATCCAATATCTTCTATGAGGGTTCGCTCCAGAATGGTGTTACTGCAGGTGAGCAAGAATGGTACTCCTGCAAATTACTTTCTTTTCCCTTCCTTAAAGATGAAAGGAAAGATTCTTTAATCTAGATGCGTATTTTAATACATTCACTTAAAAAGAGAATTGCTGCTGCACTTACAGTTTTGAGTCTTTAAGGTGCTTTGATATGAAAGTGAGTTGTTTGTGCTAGTAAAGCAGCACTAACTTTTTTTACTTACTGTTTCTGTGCTCTTCAGCGGACCGTGTGAAAAAAGGTTTTGATTTCCAGTGGCCACAGCCAGATAAGCCGATGTTTTTCTATGTTACACAAGGACAGGAAGAAATTGCCAGCTCAGGCACGTCTTACTTAAACAGGTAAACAAAATGCAACAGTGAGATAGGAACTTACTTAAAGTACTTCGTCCCAGTGTATCTCAAATGTAAGGGAGATTATTAAATGAATCTGTTAATAATCCTGTGACATCCCTTGGAGACAGTCACAATTAATAACATCAAGGGAAAGTTCAGTATACAGTGCCTGCTGCAGACCAAATACCTAAGCATTTCTCTATCCTTCAGAATCTCTGCAACAGTATTTATAGTACTCTGTATTCACTGTGACTTGTGCCTTGCTATGTGAATAAAGGCATAACAGCTAATTTTTGAAGAAGAGTTGCTTTCTGTTTTTATGAAGGTGGTATCTGTCCTCCAGATGAGCCAACCCACAGACCTCAAATGTAGTGTGTGCTGGGATACAGTACTTCAGTGCTATTGATTCTTTTGTTCTGCAGTAGTTCTTCTAAATTAATGAAATGTTTCCTGTTAACAGCTGTGATTGAAATTGCTTATGTGCTTTTTTTTAATAAAAGCTGCCATCAAGGACAGTGCAGGCTGAGCTTCATTTTGGAGTTGATTTGCCCTAGGCTCCCTACAGTAAATGAAGAGAAAAAGGCATCTCCAGCGGGAGCAGTTCAGATCTTAAGTGGGTTTGAATTGTTCTGTGGAGGTGCATGTTTTCCTTCACTGGTAGTATAAGGAGCATGGGACAATTAAGTGCCTAATACATGGGATGAATTTGGGCCAGCAAGTAAACTGACTGCAGTTGCAGCAGGAAATGCTGATCAGGTTGCATTTTGAAGCCAGAATTCCAGTAGCTCCTGAAGCAATCCTGTCTTAGATTTTGGCAGGGGTGGAAAAGAGATGGGAATTTAATTTTCTTTTTTCTATCCCTTTGTTCTGCACATTCCAACTTGTTTTTCAAAGAGTGAGCTTAAAACACTCTGCTCCTCTTGGTTGTATGCATTTATTCATGTGCCTGGAAGGGAAACCAGACCAACTTATATCTGCTGTGATATTTTTAATCTCAGTCTGTTTCGTGAACACCATGTGCAAGACTGCTGAATGCAGCAAGCCAGATTGTGCACAAACAAATGGCACAATAGTTGGCTGACAGGGAGGTTGGCATTAAAAACATTCTATATTTAAAACTTTAAGATAAAGTAACTGAAGGATCTGTTTGCACAGCAGGCTGGAACATTTTTGATGATCTTGCTCATAAAAGTACACATGTACATTTAACTCTACTAAGAAGTTCCATTTCAGAATGATGGCCACCATGAATTTTGTTATTCCAGGAAGTCTGGTCCTATAGTTCTGAGAAGGTGGAGGTATATATAAGGAGAAATTTCTGTGTCGTTCTGAGACCTTTTCGGAGATGTTGGCTTTTTGCCTGTATTCCTCTGGCTGAGAATATCTGTGCGTGGCCCAAGTCAAGAGGTGATAGTGCTGAATGTTCCTGCAAAACTTAAGCCAAATTAATCGGAGTGCTCAAGCAGTGTAAAACTGATCTTTTTCTTGAAGTAGCCTTTCTGACAAAAGGCTAACACAGCATATGTGTCAGATGTTGGTTTTTTTAGACCCATTAACTTGTAAAAAGTTAGACCCAATGCCTTGATTCTCCTTAGACAAACAAATCTCTCTTCCTAGGACGGAAGCTGCCAATGTGGAGAAAATAACTACAAAGCTGTTGAAAGCTGGTGCCAAACCAGATCAGATTGGCATTATTACTCCTTACGAAGGTCAACGATCCTATCTGGTGCAATACATGCAGTTCAGTGGTTCCTTGCATACAAAGCTCTACCAGGTACGGAGTCATTGCACAAATGAGAACACTTGGATGGCAGAGAAGCTAGAAAAGCCAGATATTGTGAAACTTCACAATATTTTCATTTTTAGTCTGGCTTCTTAGGCGTCAGTCTGTGTTTATTCTTTAGTAATTTTTTAGTTTTTTAGTTGATTGTGGTTAAAATAGACCAGGGAGAAGAATTTAGGAGGTATTAAATGCCAGTAAGTGTCAGGGGAGCAGCAGGCCAGATAAAGGAGAAAGCCTTGTTAAGGTTTCTGTTGAAAGGAAGGCTTCAATGAGTCCATCCTTTGAGGATTTGTTGAGGCACAGAAGGGAGGGGTCATTAGTGCCTCAGCTGTGGAAAAGCTTCAGTCAGTTTGTGTCTTAGATAAAAGCATCATGCCAAGAGACATGCAGGAAACCAAGCTCCATAAATTCTGATGGTCATACTATTTATTTGCTTGGGGACATGTCCTCCCATCAGTGGAACTCCTCTACCAAACACTAGAATTTGTTGCTACAAACAAGACGGTTGTATGTTTAATATAGTCTGGTTTGTGATATTGAGAACTCGGTCAGTGTTTTCACTGAAGGAAAACTTGGTGGAATACTTTTACTTCTGCCAGGAATGATCTGTCCCTCTGATTCAGGTTTCTCGGTAGCTGGGAGCAGCAGTGCTAATTTGGAGCTGACTTACTACGAAGTTTTGGAATAGTCAAAAGTCTTTTTGGCAACATACCTAGAAAAGGGATGCGTTCCATAGTGCAAATGCCAGTTTTGGGGAAATATGAGAACCGTAAAGCAGTGAACATAGAAGTAATTTGTCCTGAACTGAGACGGTGTGTCCTCCTTTAGGGAAACTATTTAGTAACCAGTGGAATTACCAAATCATTCGTCATTACAAAAATAACATTTTTGTCAAATGATGGGAACTGCTAATGCATGGCCAACGCATTTTGTAATGCCTGTTGGTAGCATAACTGTTTTGCACTGTGCTTCAGTGATTTACATGTTTTCCTCTATTTCAGGAAGTGGAAATCGCAAGTGTGGATGCCTTCCAGGGACGAGAGAAGGACTTTATTATCCTTTCTTGTGTCAGGGCCAATGAACACCAAGGAATAGGGTTTCTGAATGACCCCAGGCGGCTTAATGTAGCTCTTACAAGAGCAAGGTAAAGTAAAAAAGGCAAATTTTTATCTATTCTAGAGACCTAATTTGCTAAAGCATTGATACAGTCTGACTAACAAAAGGTCTGTGCTTTGCAGGTAGCAGGCCCGTTCCCCGCCCCACCTGGTTTAAGGAAGCCTTGAGTGATTTCCATGTTCCCTACAGTTTACAGAAGCAATCTCAACCTAATCAGTGTTACCATTTGGCATCAGTAGTTTGTAGAAGCCACTGTGTCATTCCCCTTTGTTTGCAGGACAGAACTCTTCCCCTTCATCTGCTTCTTTCTCCCTTACAGCAACCATTTTTTACCATTTTGCTTCTCCTTTGATTACTGAGAAAGTACTGTGGAATCAACACTATGTTGGTTGGCTTCCTTGGTTTCTGCAGGCTTTCAAAACGACCCAGCGTGGTGATTAGTTGAGTACACTGATGTGTTTGGCAAGCCTGCAGAAGGAACCTTGTGATTGAGAAACTGGTGGTGGCAATCTCCTTTCCAGTCTTTTGTCATACTGCAGAAATTGTCTGCTGTAAACAAAACAATTGTGTCATGGTCTCCTACACCTACCATTGTGGGCTTCTGTTAGGTGTCTTGATTTACTGCAAAAGAGATGGACTTTGAGGCTGTTCTGACATTAATATTTAACAGCGCTTTATTTTTGGTCAGAGTGAATTTCAGTTTCTCTGCTGTTGTGCAGGTATGGAGTAATTATTGTTGGGAACCCAAAAGCGCTGTCTAAACAACCGCTTTGGAATCACCTGCTGAATTACTACAAGGAGCAGAAGGTTCTGGTGGAGGGACCACTGAATAACCTCCGGGAAAGCCTTATGCAGTTCAGCAAGCCCCGGAAACTTGTCAATACCATCAACCCAGTAAGTTGAGCTCTCCTGTCTCTGATATGTTTGTGACATGAAGCAATTGGGGGTTCATTGATTGATTATAAATGGATGGAATAACTGGTCACCACATAGCCTCTCACACCCATAAATTTCCATTTTTGTAGCCTGGTTAATGCAGTGTGTAAGTTGCTGCTTCAGCTGTTTCTAAGTTAAGCCCTTGTAGAAAAGCCTTTTTGGTGCTTTTTAAATTGTTCTTTCTTTGCTGCAAAATTTTATGAGGGGGTAACTTCTGAGGTGAATGAAACAAAGTAACTGTTTTGTGTAGAAATGTCAAGCTCGTTAAGCATGTGTACTTAATAGCATTGTGCTTTAATCCTCAGCCTGCAAGTTTTATACTTGGTCCTTTAACATAAGTAGTCATTTGGCGGGGGGAGCTTGTCAGCCATCACAGAAGGACAGTGGTAGGAAGGGAAGAACTATCATCAGAACCTCAAAATAGAATGAAAATTGATCAAATGTTTCACAGTTTGAGATAGGCTACCTGTAGAATCTTATTTCTGTTTCTTGTTGTCATGATGTAGTTGAAATGATAGTTGGATGTTTTCCATGTATTAGAACTGGTTAGTTTCCTCAGCACTTGTAAAGTATGCATGATCTGTGGAGCTTTACTGGATTTTTACCCAAAATAACTTATGCTGAAGTTGCAGTGCAAAGTTGTTTTTGTATGCAAAGGCTTTGTCTAATTCCTGTAATGCTTCCAGGGTGCCCGTTTCATGACTACCGCCATGTATGATGCGCGTGAGGCTATTATTCCAGGATCTGTCTATGACCGGAGCAGTCAAGGTAAAGGAAGCTATCAAAATTAACACCTTTATAGATCTTTTTTTCCCCCAACTAGTCCTTGGGGTACAGTATCTTACAGACTTCAAAACTTTTAAATAGTTGAGGAGCAACTACAGAAAAATTTGGAATTTAAAAACTGAAAATGTTCACAGTGTGCCAGGATTTTGCTCTCTGTGTATAGAAGCCCCTACAGTCTAACTTGATGTCTGCAGAGCAAGTGGAAAAATGAGGGGAAGGGGAGTGTGTGTGTAAGCATTTCAGGAATCTGAGATGGTGCTGTAAAAGAGTAACTGTGCAGGGATGAACATGCGTTAGATGAGCCTCTGACTTTTTCAAGTATGGAATAAACAGTCAACTAGAAATATTGGTGGTTCTTGACAGTGGTAGCCTTGTCCTTTCTGGTTCTGACTGATCCAGCTCACAAGTCCTCCCATTACTGTTAAAAGCAGGAATACTAATTGATTTTTAAATATGCCTGAAATCACTGTGGCTTTTCCTTCCTTCCCCAGGGCGCCCATCCAACATGTACTTCCAAACCCACGACCAGATCGGGATGATCAGTGCTGGCCCCAGCCATGTCACTGCTATGAACATTCCTATCCCTTTCAACCTTGTGATGCCACCGATGCCACCGCCGGGATACTTTGGCCAGGCTAACGGACCAGCCGCAGGTACGGGGGCAAGGGTGAAATGGTACAAAAGTCACATTTTAGGTCTGAAGTCAGAGAATGGTTTTTGCTACTCTTGCAGCAGTGTAGATGATGTGCTTCAGTAATAAATCTTGGTTGCATGGAGTACAAACACAGCAGCAGTGCAGCCTCCAGCAAGTGCCCCTTTGGCACATCTATGCTGGTGGTTCTGCCTTTTGATTTCTCTGCACCTGCTGCGTTGAGTACCCATGAAATGTTGCCTCTTGAGAGTGATCAAATTTTTATAGAAAGACTTAATTCTCATGTGTTTGCGGGTGTAAGGCTTCTCACTGTTGGTTGGGATATATGCTTTTCCAGGACGTGGGGCACCAAAAGGAAAGACTGGTCGTGGTGGGCGCCAGAAAAATCGTTTTGGGATTCCTGGAACTAGTCAGTCAAACCTTCCAAATAGTCAAGCGAGCCAAGATGTGGTGTCCCAGCCTTTCTCCCAGGGTCCACTGACTCAGGGGTATATCTCCATGAGTCAGCCATCACAGATGAGTCAGCCTGGGCTCTCCCAACCAGAATTATCACAGGTAAGCAGAATTTGATGTACAGTCTGCTCTCTTTCATGGGTTTTGTCTCGGTGATCTGTGTGCATGCACATCCTTGTTTGTTAGTGTTGAGGAAAATGGAAACTAAAACTGTTTTCAATGACTCAGCCACAGCATTTTGTGCTCCTCCACTTGGTGGACTCTCTTAAGTACACTCGGGTATAAAAGTGAAATGCTGCATGCATAGACTTCAACTTGAGCCTTAACGTTGAACTGCTTGCCTGTTCAACAGCCAGCTATCGCAAAAACCTTGGTATTTGTGGAAATTCTGCAGCAAAAAGAATAGAGTTTAAAAAAACCCACAAACCCAAATACATAAAAACAACCAAACAAAAAAAATCCCCAACAAAACAAAACCTCTCAGACTTTGTCATTAACCTTGGCTGCCAGGTATTCTGCTTGTGAGGGAGCACTGGAGCTTGATAATGAGTTAGAGGCTTAACACACACACACTTTTGTTTTCAGGACAGTTACCTTGGTGATGAGTTTAAATCTCAGATTGACGTGGCGCTGTCACAGGACTCTACTTACCAGGGTGAACGTGCATATCAACATGGTGGAGTGACGGGACTGTCACAGTATTAGAGTGTAAGGCACTTGAGGTTCACTCCTCTGCTTCTTACTCCCCAATTTCAGTTCATGAACACGGTGTTTGTCTTAAGAGTGACATCCCTAATACACCTGTTGTTTTGCTTTCTTGTTTTCAGGTTGAGGAAGAAGAGCTAAGCTTGTGTGGAGCTTAGTTCATCAGCATTTTATTCTGGGTAATAAAAAAAATAAAATAAAATGGATACCTGTTTTCCACTGCTAAAACTGAAGCACCACTGTGTGAGAGCAACAGGAGAAAGAAACCAACCAACGGAGAGGAGAGAGAGAGAAAGGAGCGCGCGCGAGAGAGCCCACTGCTAGCTCACTGAGACAAGGAGACTGACCGGAGAGGAGAGAGAGCACTGAAGGACTGGCTGGCGCCTCACGGGGAAGGCAACTCACCCTGAAATGAGTGGTCAGCTGAGTCCCTGCTCCCCCAGTCCAACAAGCTCGAGAGAAGGGCCTTAAGCAGGTTTCACTTCATTCCATACTTCTCTTTGCGAGCAGGGCATTACTTTTCAGAGCAGATGAGGAGAGGAAAACCCTCATCTCAGAGTTGTTCTCGTTTTAAAGGGGTACTATATTTTAGCAGTAACTGTTTACATTTTAGAAGCAGAGTATCTGAGAGAGCGAGAGAGAGGGAGTTCCTGACTAAGTGACAGCAAGCCAAGCAGAAATCCAGCGGAACATAGCTGATGCTCAACTCTGAGATGCAGGTTTTGTTGTCCAACACTGGCTCTGAAATCCTAGTGTCATCGTGTCGCCCACATTCTGAACGGGTCTTTCGTGATGAGGTGGTTTTAAAGAGATTCTTTCAAAGGAGCACTGAATTTTTAGAAGTTTGTCTCTGAATTCTTAGTGGTGGACCTGGGAGATCCTTGTTCTGAGAAGCTTACAAAAAGTTTGAAACAAAACTAAATTAGAGCACCAACCTTGAGAACTTTCAGTGTGATTTAAAGTTGCAGCAATCAGCCTCTTCTTCCTACATTGGATAGCAGTTAGAGTGAAAGGAGCCTGCGCGCTCGAGCAGGAGGAGGGTTTCAAAGTGTTTTCTGTATGCTTTAATTGGCTACTGTCTGGACTCTACTCTGTGAAAAACAAGCCTTTCTGTAAGATGAACTTTGCGCTTGAAAGGGGATGGGTTCCTGTGCCCTTCGGCCCTGGAGGAAAAGATGCTAAAACAGGCCTGCTTTACTCGCTCCCTCAGATCTGGGGAAGAAGTAGTGGAAACTGGGGATTATATTGGTTCTGAAGTAAAGACTCTACAATGTTACTGAAGCAGGTTGGAAAAATGGACAAAGCAGGCAGTTGTTGGAAGGTGGCCTCTGATAGCTGGGTATAATTAAGAGATAATGGGTTAGGCTTTTGTGTGGCTTCTTCGGTGATTAATGCAGATAGCTGAAAGATTCAGGTGTTGAAAACCAAACCCGGAGCCTATTTTTCAGGTAGTGGACACGGCTGTGCCATCAATGCTGGCTTGAGAAATAGCTGGAAGTCAAAACTTGAGAACAGCACATAAGAGAAGCCATCCAATTTCTAAGTTGTACCCATGTCTTAAATAAGTCATATGGGAACACTGGGAGCATTTTATTTCTGTCTAAACCTTTTTAGAAACAGCGCAGAGAACTTAAAATTCCTACAGACCCATTTTTATCAGATCCCTAAATTAGACTAACCTCTACCTCCTAATTGGCAAAGAACAGTAGAGTGTGATTCACTAACCTAGGTGTTTTTAAAGTTTGAATTAAGTTAGCTTTATACTCAAAGGGCTCCAAGTGTTTCTAGTCTTTTTTTTGGGGGAACTCAAAATACCTCTCATATGAATGTACTTAAATGACGTAAACCCCACTTTTTGTAACTGGGGGGGAAGCCCTTTCATTACTGTCCTTTCTGTAGATTGTTGACCCGCTTTCATAACCTGTATTTGCTGTAGTTTTTCAGGAGTGTCTCTCCCCCAGTGCAGACCTGGTGTAGCACACCCACAAACTGTGAGTAGCGTGCACATAAACATGGAACAGGTGTTCAAAATTTTTGTTCAGTTCTGCAGCGAACGCAGTTCAAGAGCTGCAAAAGAAACTTTCCAGAAATGAAAACCATTCTTTTCTCATAAAAAGCCTCCAGAGTTTAGACTTCTAAAATGTGAAAGAATGGAGACACAGGCCACCTTCCTTCCTTGTAAGATGGACTGTTTTATTTATTAACATTGCCGAAGGGCTTTTTAATTTTTTTCCTTCTGTAGGCTGCGTAGTTGCATAGACTTTTCCAATAGGTTTAAGCTGTAACCCTCTGTGCAATGCAATCCATTGAGTAATGTAACCCCTTCCTCTCCCCTCACCCCCTTTATTTCACTAATGGGAATGCTTGCCTCTGCTTTATGCTGGTTTTTTCCTTTGTAGCAGTTACTCTGAGTTTTATAAATCCAGACATCAGTGCTAGCACGGTGTTAACTCTTTTTTGATTTTGTCTCAGTTTGTTTTAAACCTGTTTGTCATCAGTAAAATATTAATAAACAGCTCTTGCATTCAAGGTGGCCCCTAACTTTCAGTGATGAAACCATGCAACATTCATTAAAACTTAGTCTGATTGTATAAACTTCAAGTTTATTACTTTTTTTTTAAACACAGACTAGTACAAAAGTGTGATGGGTGCATAGCGTACATGGGTAAGCAAATGAACTGTGAAAACTCGGTTAAATGCCCTACCCCTCATCCCTCTGGCTCAGAGGGGACCGGTGTGAGCCCTGGGGCGGTGGTCTGTGCGTGGGGTGCAGGGGGGGAGCTCCAGGAGTTAGGAAAGGCCGGGTCTAGAAGTGACCGGTCCAGCCTGGAAGATCTCCTCCCTCCTGCTTCCCCTGTGCTGCAGTAAACATGAAAATGGCTTTTACCTGTGGTTGCTCAGCAAAGCTTGGCCTGACTGCCCTGGCTGCAGGACAGCAGCTTCAGGGTTTAGGCCTGGTCTTGGCACTGCCCTCTGTGTAAGCTCATTCCAGCTACTCCAGGGCTGTGTCTGGTCACTGCTGTCACTCACCCCCTTACAGGGGGAGGGAGGCAGACAGCTGCCCTCCGTCATCTTAGAGAACCAGGTAAGGAATCCACTGTATCTCTGCATGTTAAATGAGCTGAGCCCTTCAGCCCCTTAGTCTGCCACAGCACAGGTACAAAAACTGCCTAATACTTAAAGGTTTTCTTAATCCTGCCCAGCTGAAACTTGAAAGGAATGGCTCCTGCTTGCTTTAGTTAAGTCCTACTCTAAGCCCTTAAAACAGTTAAGTGCTTGAAATGAGTTTCAGCATAGCTCTTGTTGATCTGCTGGAGTAAAGCAGAGCTGACTGCCCTGGAGCTCCCTGCTAGGCCATGGTGCTGTCAGGAAACACGTTTGGACGTGGAAAGATGAGTGTGCTACACAGCTAAGGTACTCGAACTACTCCAGTCTTGGTCTTCAGCTACGTGTTTTGGGGATGTTAGCAAAAACCCCGTCACAGGGGACAGTAAGACATTTCCTCTGCCACCCCAACAGTGGTTAAACTTTCAGTGCTTCCCTGGAGGGAGAAGGCCCAGCTTAGCTTGGTAATACGTCATCAGACCTTGAAGACAATACAACATCAGTACAAAACAACAAAAAAATAATCTATGTGATGATGTCAGGTTCACAGTTAAAAAAAGACAAAAGATTCAAGTCTAACTCGGATTCCTTTTCTGTCCCCCCCTTGCCCCCCAAAAAAACCCCAAGCTGCAGGTGTGTCAGGAAAGCCTCACCTGGAAGGGCTGGTGCCAAAGCCAGCCCAGGTCAGAGCTGCAGGTGTGTTGGGGGATGGCTGAGCAACCTCCGGCTGCTGTAAGATTTCACAGCCCGTAGAAGAAAAGTGGTGACTCCTCCATCAGTGATCACCGTTGCTCAGCCGAGGCGGCATCGCTCACTCACGGCAGTGGTGTTAGACTGGGTAAGAGCACGGCCACGCTACTGCAACGGGCTGGGTACCACAGCCAACAGCAAAAACCCAACAAAACCAAAAAAACAACCCTAAAATGCACACGCGGTGCTTGACGTATGGGGGCTTTGACACCGCTGCGCTGTGTGGAGCTGCTGTTGCCCGATGCTCGGCTGCCATCTGGCTCCAGCCGGGGTTCAGGCTGGTACTGCAGCCGCCAGTGAGCTTGGGGGCAGGGGGGAAAACACAGACACCACCCTGGTCTCATCAATTTGCAAATGAGGTAAATTAACCACTGACTCAGAGCAGGCTGGGAGGGAACAAGATGCCACCAACTCCACTGCACCACCCCATGCCTACCACATCCCCCTGCTTTACCCTTGCTTTCCTCAGCCACGCAGCAGCCTGCCCCTCGGACCGTGGCTCCCAGGGGGCTGCATTTGGCCACCCAGCAGCTCTGAGCCACGTACACCCCGAGGCCCCCCCCTTGCCAACCACGCAATAAAAATAGCTCAGCGAGAGAGAAACCTGCACTCCTCCAGGCTCAGCCTCCGCTCTGGGAAGGGACTCAGTCACACAGAGCTGCAGCGATGCAGCCCTTGCCGTGACACCATACCTCTTCCTGCCGCGGGACCAGAGCCGCAACATCACCTCCTCCCGGCACAGCCACCCTGCACCCAGGCAGCAGGGAACCACCAGCATCATTTCAGCAAAAAAAAAAAAGCCGCTTCTAAAGCTGCAGCATTTGGCCAAAAAACCACAAGCCCTGCTGCTGCTCTCCCACACAGGTGCCTCCCTGGCAGCAGCAGCAGCTCAGCCAAGCACGAGAGGGGTCCTGGGATTCACAGCCTGGTGCCACCATCGTCCGTGGAGAACGGAATAGACAACCAGCATCAAACTTGATCATAATCCCATAATGGACAGCTGCCTGGAGGGCTGAGCCCCCAACTATTGCTAAATCACAACTCGGGTAACGAGCCCCTCATGCCAAACCTCCTCCCCAGCTGCACGCAGAGAAGGGCAGCCCAGGGGCGAGCTCCAACACCCCACGGGAAACTCCCCGAACACCAGCACAGAGGGGATTTAACACACTTGGGATTTATTCCATCCATCATTCAACACTTCAGCTCCCCCAGCCGCTCCGCTATCTGCAACCACACTCATCCACCACCATGTCCTCATAGTGCCTCAGCACCACGTTGTCGTTGTTATCGTAGTAGAGGATGGAGATGGGGGACAGCCTGACGGGGACGCAGCAGGGCTGGGGGGTCCCCTCGGGGTCCAGCGAGTGCACCATGGTTTGGAGGATGGCGTGGTTGGTGCTGTTCAGCTCCGCTGTCAGGGGAAAGGGACACTCGCCCAGGCAGTAATTAGCCATGTAGCCCTGCGGGGCAATGATCCAGTTCTCCCAGCCAACGTCGCTGAAGCTGATGTAAAGCCGCCGGGGCTTGCAGAGGTTGCTCGGAGTGACGGCGGGGTAGTGAGCACTTCTCCTCCTCCGGGAAGCCTTGCACTGCTGCTGGCTGAGGGTCACCACGAGGAGCGAGGTGTCCAGGAAGGAGTCGATGCTGGCACAGAGGCTCTGCAGATCCCCACTCGCCAGGGCTGATGCACCGTCGCCGCC
>NW_009602361.1:14341-15233 GCF_000690535.1 Cariama cristata | reverse complement strand
ACGTTCTCCAGTCCTTCGCCACCCCGCTCAGGTTGAAGAGAAGAGACTTGTGCAGCTGAGCGAAGGACTGCTCCACCAGCAGCTTCTGGCTGCGCTCGTGGGAGGGCATCCCCCGCAGAGACATCTGGGAGGTCTGGTACAGCCTCAGCTCAAAAACCTGCTCCTGGCTGGAGGTGTGGTAGGAGTTGTGGCTGAAGTTGATCTCCAGCTGAGCCATCGTCAAGCGCTCGCCCTCCTCCAGCACGGAGAGGTTGAAGTACAGGCGCTTCTGCAGACACAGCAACCTCTGGGGCTGCCCGTGATGAATGAAGTGGCCTGACAAAGAAGGAGAAATAGAGGTGGCGGTGGTTGAACCCCGTTACGCCGAGCAGGATCAGCCTCCCAGTGCTCCGATTTAAGCTCTTGGCTGCACAGCAAGATGGCTGACGGAGGCGGGCAGCCAAGCACGCCTGCAGTCGTTGGATGAAGACGACGAGGCTGCAGTAAGGGCTATCAGCCCGATGGCGTGGCCTTCAGAAAGGTCGGGAGAGCAAACGCTGGCCTGGGGTCCAGCCTACGGCACTGGGATGCTACAGCCATTCCAGCATCTCCTCTAGATGCTACTTAACATCTTGGTGCTTTAATTTTCCCCAGCTGTAAATATCTCCCTCCAGGACAGGGGGGTGGGTGGTTGGGATGGAGGGGAAAGGAGGGCAAATAGCAGCAAACTTTAGAGAGTGGTAAGCTGCCTGTTTGAGCCAGCCCTAGGTTTTCACTGGAAACCTGGAACCACAAGAGATGTGGGCTCCGTGGTGTCTTGAGACCTAGAGGACACCGACCAAACAGTTCCCGTGTAACTGAGAAGGGCTCAGAGAGGCTGAAGCAGCCAGATGTGCCGCATGGTCAGCCGGAG
>NW_009602361.1:13316-14324 GCF_000690535.1 Cariama cristata | reverse complement strand
GGGGGGGGACATGCAGCCAAATGGCCGAGCATCCCGTCCCTGCCCGAAGCTGGGTGCTGGTCTCACTCGCTGCATCCACAGCGGATGGAGGAACTACGTTACCACTGCCCGGGCGAGGAGCACTGCCCGGGTGAGGAGTCACCTCCACCATCGGAAGCCCGAGGGCTCAAGCCAGTCCCCTACGATCAAACCAGCATCTCCGGGCTGCTTTCGGATAAATCCTTACACAACTCCACACCCTCACCCACGGCCTTGTTTACCGACTCATCTCTAAACTGTAAATAATTATCTACAACATCCAGAGGGACCAGAGTTTACACAGCGGTGATTTCTCTTGCAGACCGATTCTGGCCGCTGCCTCGTCCTCCCCCCAGCCTCTCCTACCTACGCCCAAGAGACAGAAACGGAATGAACCGGAGCAAAGTCTCCCAGCCCAGAGATCAGAGGGGCTTCCAAAAGGCAGGACCCAAACCACGGCGCTTCTGTACCTTGGTCAGCGAAGACACGGATGATGTTCCCAGGGACATTAAATTCCTCCACCCTGCAGGCATCCGCCGGGTCTTTGTTTGTAGAAGGCAGCGTCTTTCTCTTCTGGAAGATCCGCCAGAGCACAGACGGCACAGGAATCGGGGCTTTGGGGCTGGGCTTGGCGCTCAAACCCAAGGATTTTAACAGTAAACTTTCCTGCAAACTTAACTCCATCCCCAGAACCACGCTGAGGAGAGCGCAGGCGAGGCTGGCTGCAAAGCTGGGGAGAAGCCACATTGCTCCGCTCTCCCTCCTGCAGACAAAGAGCAGCCTGGGCTGGGGACCTGAAGACAGGGGCCAGGGGGGTGTTGATTGCCTGATTGGAGCCTTTGATCTGGTCAGTGCTCAATTAGCACCGAGGGATTCCCAGGATTGGGCAGAGGGTGTGGACGGTCCCTCCAGGCTCCCCCTGGGACCTGTTAACCCTTTGTGGCTGCGTGGCAGGAGGGCGGCTGCCCTCCTCTGAGCTCCGAGCTCCTG
>NW_009602361.1:9013-13260 GCF_000690535.1 Cariama cristata | reverse complement strand
GAGGCTGCTCTTCCCCACACAAAGCTGCTGTCAAGTCCAGCACCGCTCCCGTCCCCTGCGGGCATCCCACCCAGATCCAGCGGGAGACCCCAACCAGGGTCTCCTCTTGCTCCCTCCTCCCCAGTCCCCTTTATTTTCCAATCACAGCATCCAACACCTCTCTCAAGGCCGTCAACTTCCAGCACACCAAATGTTCAGCTCCCTGCCCACCCGACACACAGCCCCAGGGCCAGCACAAAACGCCATTGGCACCCACCCTGGGCACGGGGTCCCGGCCCCAGCCAGGCAGAGGGAGCCCCATGGCCCCCCCACGTTTGCACAGCCCCTTTCCAGCCATCACGGCAAAGCTGCAGGCAGCACACCCGATGTTACACACCCAACGCTGGCCAACGAGTTACCCAGCGAAATGTTGAAGCCTCAGCAAGCCGGTACAATAAAATTCAGTTTACCCACAGACGTGCTGACTGGGTACCGCGGTCACCCCAACTCGGCACCGTCACTGCCCCAACTCTGCTACGGCTGAGCAGAAAGAGGGCTGGGATATCGCTTCCCTTCATCTCCTCCTTCCTGCAAATCCCACTTGAAAGCCAAGGAACCAAAGCACCGAGACGCATCCTTGTGAAAACCTGCTGAGCAAGAAGGTGACAGATCCTGCCACGACTTGGGACAGTTTCCATCAGCCTAAGTCACATTTTGCTTTCTGTTTACCGAGGATCTTTCCCCATGAATCAATACGACAGACCAAACAAGGAAAAAAAAAAAACCAAACCAAAACCAAAACAACAAACCCACAATGATTAACCATCCTCTGATGCCCGGAATTAATGCCCTGAATCCCCCCGCCACCGCCTGTTGTCCCCAGCTGGGAGGGAGCTCCCCTTCCCAGGGAGGACGGAGGAGCTGCGGGTCCTGGCCCTGCGAGAGCAAAGCAACGGGAGGGTCTTGGTCTGAGGGGCTGCAGCATCCGCAGGGCACAGGGGGGGACAGGGGGCACAGGGACACAGCCCAGCCTCGGGACCCCGCAGGGCTCAGGGCCGGCGCTGCCTGGAAAACTGACACGGGGAGCAGAAACTGTTTGTTCTTTCCTTGGGCAAGCAGACATTGCTGGGTGAGAGTTTAGAGACCCCTCAGGAGGGGACCCTGCAGGACTGGGACCGGCTTTTTAAGCAAATTAAATCTCCTGGCCTTCATCCGGCAGGACAGGAGGGTGGAATAATGCTCCAGGGTTGGGTTTCCAGGCAGACCCGCTCACGGGAACCGTGCTGTGCCTCCAGACGTGCGTGGGCAGCCCCGCGTTAGTGACCCCTCCCCAGGAGGAAGGCTCGGAGATGCGCTGCGTCACCTCTCTACTCCCTGCTTGGCAGCTAGAGAAGAGCTGGCGTTGGGCTCCCCTTGCCCGGGACGGCGATGCCAATGGAGGGGAGGACGTTTCCCTCCCCAGTTTGATGCTGGGTCAGGGGACCCTTCAAGGGCTGCCGAGGAAGGGTCGGTGCGAGGGTCCAGCAATAAAGACAGGGGAAATCACAAAGGGACAGAGAACAGCCGAGGGACGGGAGTGACGGGAGAAACACCAGGGGACCTAAAGCCAGCTCCAAATCCTACCTGGACCAGCAAAGCCACCAGCCTCCCAACTGAACCAGCACGGACTGGCTACAGAAAGCACACCAGCATCAGGTGAAGCCTGGTCACAGGCAAGCCCCGGGAGGGGCCTGGTCCTGTCAGTGGCATCTCTTCCCCGGCTCCAGGCAGGGGATGAAGGGGTTTGGGGGATGAAGTTCTCCTTGTGCCTTTCGTTTGCTGGGTTTGAGCGCGGGGTGCTGGGTCAGTCCCCAGATCCAGCCAGGCTGCCCAGGCTGCAGCAGCCGTGCTTCCTTATAACCGCTTGTCTTTTACAAGTCCGTTCTTCAGGTGCATCCTGCGAGAGAGAGCACAGCAGACAGTGAGCCCGGGGCTGTACACCAACTCCTCCTCCCTTACTTTCACAAATCACGACCGAGGTCAGGCCTGTCTCGACAGGCTCACGCAGACAATTTGTCCCGGTCAGCCTGACCTGCTCCGCAGGGATCCAGCACCTTGCCAGAACTTTGTGCTCACCAAAGGAAGCGCAGACGCCGCTCAGAGCGAGCGGCCTCAAGCAAAGCGTCAGTCCTACACGGTGAGCAGGGGAAGGGGCGGGTGAGGATTCATGGGACAGAAAGATGGATGGACAGACCACAATGCCTAGGCACGGAGGTACAAAGTCCTTCCGGATGCTTGCAGCAACGTTTCCTACTCTGCGTCAAGGCATCCTGCTCTTCTGTCTTCCACTCCGGTGGTGAACCCTTTGACGGCGGGTCCAGGGCGCTGGGAGGTCGGCCAGCATCCCTTCCCCTAGCCCACAGACGCTGTACATGTGTGTCACCCCCCATGCCCACATACCCTTCCTTCAGAGCACTGGGCAGCTGGAGGCCAGCCTCTTTCTTCTTGGCCGTTGTCGTTTTCTTGCTGTCCTCCACGTCGTACTCACGCACATCGTTCACCTCTTGCATCTGCCCCATCAGCACCTTGGCCACAAACAGGACGATGTACTGGGAGGGGGGGAGAGACGCCGTCAGCCACAAACTCCAAGGCTCAGAGCTGTTCCACTCAACTCACTCCCGTTTGCCAAGCGGGACCTTTCTCCGCTGTCCTCGACCCCAAGAAGGGCAGAGCAGATCCCCCCGGGACGGCCAAAGCCCTGGGACGGGGCCGATGCCCTGCAGCAGCGGGAGGCAGCACTCCTGCAACTACCCTTACCCCTCAGGATGACGAACTCCGACACCGCCCTGCTCTGCCCAGGGTCGACCTTGCTGATGTGACCCCTCCAAGTCCACCCTTTTCACCCCCTCCCCAAAGCTTCAGGGGACGCCAGAGCATTTACACCCAACATCAAGCTCCAGCCTGCCCCAACGGCCGTTATCACGCCCTCCCCACGGATCCCCCGGGTGCGAGACAGTCTGAATTCCAGCGCAAGGAGGAGCCCCCCGGGCACCGACACGGGCGTCCCTCCTCCCCTCCACGCCATCCCCCCAGTCCTCCAAAGCCTCCTCCATCCCTGCGGTCCCCCGAGCCGCCCCCAGGACGGGCGGGAGCAGCCGAGGAGGGGGAAGCGGCGCAGGGGTTGCTGAGCATCCCCTACTCACCAGAAACCAGTAGATGTTCATCAGAGTGAGGAGCAGGAGCAGAGCATTGAAGAAGAAGTAGAAGGGGATATCAGGGACCAGCTGGAGGCTGGAGTAGCAAGTGGCGTAGAGCACCTTGAGGGGGAACCAGTAGAGACGGAACCAGAACCTGCCAGGGCAGAGGGACAGGGTGGGTTTAACGGCCCGCAGGGACCCCGGGAGAGGCGCGAGACCCAGCCCGACCTCCCGCCTCCGGGCAGCCCCCACCAGCTCCCCTGGCACCCGGCAGTCCCTGCTCCCGGCGTCTGCCTTGGGTTTACAGGTCTGGCTCTAGACAGGACTGCGCACAGACCCTGCGAGAGGGCAGCTATCGACGGGAGAAGACAATTCCTGGGGGCAGAAAAGGCTTGGCACCAGGGGCAGGGCAGAGAAAGGGCTTTTGGGGGGGTCGAGAGGCAGGTCTGCGCTGCAGATTGTCTCAGCTGGATGGGGGACAGGAGGGGAAGACAGCTGGGAGGTTTTCTTAGTCCTGTGCATCACTAAAAACCTTCGCTGCTCTCCTTCCCTCAAATTGAGGGCTCTTGTTGCCACCCCTGCTTTTCAGGGCAGCTCGCGGAGGGGGAGAAAGGAGACAAAGGGACAGGTGAGGAGCGACAACCTGCAAGTTACCCATCTCTAGTCTTCAAATGTTCGGTTTTTTTTTGGTTTTTTTTTTTTTTTTTCCCCCTGCCTTGCCCCAGGAGGAGCAGCAAGGCTGGAATCTGGGACAGCCCCACGTCCGTCCCGTTCCCTTCTTGCCAAAGTGCTGCTTACTGCTAAAACCAAGCGAGTGGAAAAAAATGGAAAGAGCTCCTCCTCCCCTGGGGTCATTTGTCGTGCTGCAAGGGAGATTTCACAGGCACTTCTGTGGTGACAGACAGCAAAGTAACTACAGAAGGATTCCAAGCCCAGCATGGGGTCAGGCTCTGCGGGAACCTCTTCCCAAACAGTTTTGGAAAGGGCTCGTTCCCATGCACACAAACCCAGGCGGCCGAACCCTGAGGCACCGAGGGGATTGCAAAAGCTGGCAAGGAGGGCTGGCAGTGGGACGAGGCAGACAAACTCACC
>NW_009602361.1:5062-8946 GCF_000690535.1 Cariama cristata | reverse complement strand
TGTTGGAGATGACGTCGTTGAGGCGATGATAGACCCCCCCCCGGTGCTTGAAGTAGACGTTGAGCTTGGTGAATTCCAGCTGCACGTCATTGACGTCGTGCAGGAAGAGCACGAGGATGCCCACGTTGTGGTACCTGGAGGAAAAAGGGGAGCAGGGAGGGAGATGCGTGGGGTGGCGAGTTGATGTTGGTACCCGTTGATGTTGGTCCCCGGCCCCCACGGGTCCATCACGTCGGGAGCAGAGTCGCTCCCTGAATAACCCAGATCTGGCACGGCACAGCGTGGCAACGTGCTGCAGGGTGGACCCGGCACTGCGCAATGGCTCGGGAGCACTGGGATCGCTGCAGTAGCATGGAGGCAGGGTTTGGAGAATCCACACCAACCCAGCAAGAGTCCTCCTCCTGCTACACGCCCGTGAGATGCACACGAGCATGGAAAGGCTGCAGCTGTTGCTGCACAGCTGCCTGATGCTGGCCCGGGCGCATTGCAGAGGGTCAGCGAGACAGCCAGGGACCTCACCTGAAAGCGTAGGAGAAGGCTATGAGGGTCAGCGTGACGACGTGGTGGAGAAGCATGACGACCGAGTCCTTGCGCCATGTGTCCATGTAGGCGGTGGCATAGATGGAGTGCCCGTAGAAGCTGCACTGCAACAGGTAAGCAATGGCGATGTCCGTGGGCACGTCCATGCCCTTCTTCCAGTCTGGGGTGGGACAAAGACACCGGGGTGAACCCAGAGCCACGAACACAGAGCCAGAGAGACGGGAGCGCCAACAGCGGGGAGCAGCCCCAGCGCTTCGCTGTGCCCAGGCGCTCCGGCTCCCTCTCAGGAGGGCATCGCTGATGTAAAGGAGGCAAAGGCTGGAAGGGAACCCAGGTATCCTGGCTCCCAAACTCTGCCTTTGGCATTAGACCCCCTCCCTCGCCTAGATCTAGGAGAGAAGCCGTGATTTACTTCTCTCCTGCTTTAACTTCTCAATCCCATTCCCCTCCGCAGCTGCCACATCCCCTCTCCATCTCCAATAGCCACTAGGTGACTCTCTCGGTAATGAAATGAATGGAGAGAATCTCTTCTGCCTTTTCGGTACCCACAGCATCATAGAAAAGGCAATTTAGGGGTTCAGCCTTCTCTTTCGCTCACCCCAACTCCCGTTCCCTTGTTCAGCCCAGGCATCCTATGGACCTGGGCGTCCTAATCCACACCCACTTCTCCCGGGTTCTTACTGTACCATAAAAGACAGACGGTGGGTCGTAGAAGAAGGGGTAGTCGGTGAAGAAGAGCAGGTAGATGCCATACGACCAGGATAATGTGTAGAAAAGCAGCTTCCAGGCACTCTCGGGCATCTTGGCAGCATCTTTCGGCTGCAAGTTGCACCACTCCCCGAAGGGCTGCAAGGAGAGGGGAGAAGCATCGTCACCCAGGGCAAAAGGGAGCTCAGGGCAGAGCGCACCGCATCTCCGAGAGACCCGAGCACCGCATGCTGCGTGCGACACCGGACAGGGCAAACCCAGGGTCACGAACCCCATTTTTCTGGTCTTCTATACAGCACGAATAAGGAGGTCAGAGAGGCTTTAGGGAGCACCTGAAGCAGGGAAAAGCACGAGGCCGGAGATCCTTCCTCTCAGCCTCGGTGGAAAGCTGCGAAAGCAGAGCCTCGCAGAGAAGGCAGAAGCCTACGGGACGCGTCCCGCAGTCCGGGCATCGCTCCATCACCCTCGCTGCGGGAGCGGGGCTGTCCACAGCTGGCTTTTGCAGAACCGAGTCGATAACTGATCAACTAAACATCAAGTCCTACCTGCACAAGGAAACCCAGAGGAGGAAGCTGTAAGAGTATTATCCCGTGCACGTGGACCTCGCGGCACTGCCAACTCCCAGAAAAAAGCCTTTCAGCTGAGGAAGCAAAGGTTTTGCAGAGCCCTAAACACAGAGCCACCGCCGCTCCCCGACCACCACGGCACGAGAGTCCCCTGCGTGGGCAACCGGCCTTGGAGGGGACGAGCTTTGCGGGTAACGAGTCAGCCAAGGCTGGGGCACCGGGACCCCCTGCTCTCTCACCCCCACCCCTGCCCACCCACGTTCCCAGCAGCTTTTCCAGCTGATCCGTGCTAAAACACGGCTGGTTTTTTTCTTTCCCCCCCCACGTGGTCTACAGCACCCCTCCCACCCATCGGGGCTCAGAAATAGGAGGCAAAGCCTCCCCAAACTTGGCCAAAGCGAGGGAAGGGAGGATGAGTTCTGCGGATTGCTCACGCTACTCAGAGCCAAACTTTCTCACCCCGAGTTCCCCCCGCTCCCGAGGATGAGGAGTACCACCCAGCTCTCCCGACACTCGCCGAGCTGGGCCACCGAGACCAGGGACAACTTGGAAACGGCAGTAAAAGCCAAGCCCCAGCATTCACCATCCGACGGAGCAGCTGACGCTACCCCTCCTGCTGGGGAGGGAGCGATGCTGCACGCCCAGCGCGCCCTCGGCTCAGCCGGGGCTCTGGGCACGGATGCGTTCCCTCCGTGGCAGCTGAGCAACACCAGGCACCGCTTCTGCTTCTCATCACAAGGGTGACAGGGCCGTATCAGCCCGGCCAACCTCCGCAGCCCCCGGCCCTGGCTGCAGGGCAGCAGTCAACCCAGGGGAGCCTTGCTCCAGCTCCAGAGGGAATCATTGCTGCTTAAAACGCAGATAACACCCAAACGCCACCTCTCCGGGCTGAGAGCTCCCCAGGGAGAGACCAGATAAGCTCGAGATGAAAACAAAATGCCTGCAAAGTAACCAAACCCTGCCCCAGGTCAGCACTTTCGGCAGCCAGCGCTGGGCTCCTCGATGCTCAAAGGCTATATTAAGACCCCAGCTGTCCCCAGGCGGTGGCTGGTCTGGCTTTTAGCCCCTCTCCGCATCACATTTTCAAAAGAACTTCACTCCAAGCATTGTCCCAGCCTAAAAGTGCTTTGTTCTAAGCTCTGAATTTCCCAGCAGTGGTCAAGATCTGGAAGCACCAGCCCCACAAAGCTCTGCCAAGTTGTCCGTATCCCCTCCAGCGAGAGAGGGACGGCGCTGGCCTCCCCTGCGCATCTCGCATGCAGAGCATGGGCGTCCTCATCGAGAGCAGGAACACGCCGCTGCCAAGGCTTCTTCCAACAGGAGCCACGGTCGGAAAAAGAAGAGGAAGCTTGAAGGGTGAATAAATAATGCAAAGACAGAAAGTCTTCAGCCCAGAAAGCATGAATTATTTGTGTCTCCATCCAGCGAAGCATAGCAGCAGCTCAGCTACGGGCACAGCTCACCACGCTACCACGGCAGCGAGCTGCAGAGCCCCCTGCCCTCCTCCGCTGGGGCTGAATTTAGGATGCTGAGCTCACCCTCAAATCCCTGTTGCAGCCTTGCTGCCCATCACCAGCCAAGTCATTTCGCTGCTTCTCTGCGCCTCAGTTCCCTGCCTGCAAAGGGGGAAGATTGTCACGTTTCTACCCCAGGCAGGCAGAGCTGATGACAAGGACCATCACCCACGGGCGGGCACATACGGCCGACACGACCTGCGTTTTATAGACGCCCCTCGGCAGAGATGGCAGCAGCACAGCAAATTCCCACCGAGAGCCTGCAGTCACGGCCTGGTGACCGGTCCACCGCAGGCATGGCCACGGCTCCCGGTCTGGAGCAAAAGCCAAACCCAGAGAAGGGCTACCCCACTCCAGCTTGCGGCGGCTGATGCTCAGCGAGGTTTTAGCCCCCATGGCACACACAGTTAATGCCCAGTCCTGCAGAGACCCCCCCTCTTCTCCTACAGCATCTCAGGCTGTACCCTGAGGAGGGGACCCGGCTCTGGAGCAGACACAGGGAAGGATGGGAGGAGAACCAGCATCACACAGGGGGCTGGGGGGACAAATTAATGAC
>NW_009602361.1:4721-4972 GCF_000690535.1 Cariama cristata | reverse complement strand
TGGGGGGGGGAGATGCACAAGGTGGGGGATGTCCTCCCATTACCCGGCTGCCATTCCCATGGCAACGGCGCAGAGATGCCTGTTGCTAAGGGTGACGGGTGCTGCGGCGGGAACAGCGGATCTGGCTCCGGCTGAAAGAGCCCAAGGCTCTTGGCAAGTGATGTAATGGAGCTTTGCTTAAAGGGCAACCGGCTCTTCCTCCCTCCTCCTCCCCATCACCCCCAAGCAAACCTTCACAGGCATCTTCTGAT
>NW_009602361.1:4390-4692 GCF_000690535.1 Cariama cristata | reverse complement strand
CGCAGCATCGCCCCACGCAAACGGGGGGAGGGAAGGAGCAAAGCAGTGGGCGAGAGCGCGCTGCGAGAGCCGTTTGGAGCTGCAAAGAGAAACCGAATGAAAACCGTTGCTGCCCACAGCTCTGCTGAAGTGTCAAAAAAATACTCGTAGCAAAAAGCAAACACATGCTCTCTCCCTTTTTACAGCCTCCGGCACTAGAGGAAAGCAGCCCGTCCCCTTAAACCTACGACCAGCTAAAGCAGCAGGGCACGAATCCCTCGGGCCCCCTGGCAGGCTGGCGGTGATGGGTTACGACTTGTGGG
>NW_009602361.1:3996-4372 GCF_000690535.1 Cariama cristata | reverse complement strand
GACCGACCCCCCATCGCCCCTGCCACCTCCCCAGCCTAGAGAGGAGGCCCGGGCCAAATCCCAGCCATCCTGCGTCTGGCTTCTGGGCACGACGAGTTCCCCAGAGGAGCACAAAGGAATGGCTGGCACGAAGCATCCTCAGCCCAGGGAGCTGGCAGCTTGACATCAGCTTTTACTCAATGCAGATGATAATGATGAGCAAGCAGAGCTCCAATTCAAAACCCGGCCACAACCAACAGCTCCTGCCCCGCAGCACGGCGTGTGTCTTCTCGGGGCTGTGACGGTGCCTTTGCACCCCAAGGGACCACGTCCCCTCCGCACCCAGCCTGGACATCGCTCCCGAACCGGCTGCCGCCTCCCGGCTGGCGCAACACGC
>NW_009602361.1:1075-3897 GCF_000690535.1 Cariama cristata | reverse complement strand
GGGAGCGCTCTGAGCACATCACAAAGAGCTCCGGCTCTCGTTGCTCCATCCCTACACCGGGCAGCGAGCCGCTCAGTGCCTCGGTTTCCCTGCCCGCACCGCAGCTAAGACACGGGACGCTGCCTTAGGGTCTGGGCAACGCTTTGCAGACAAACGTGTAGAAAAAGGCACTGTGACGATAGCAACAAACCAACAGCCGTTATTTCTCCCTCGGTTCTTCTGCAAGCAGTAAAACTTGTCCCTAAGAGAGAAAAAGCAATAGAAGACCCTCTCTGAAGACAAGCCACAGCTGCCCAGCGGGTGCGGCGGGGGCTGAATGACCCCCTCATGCCTGACTGCTGACACAGCGGCACAGGGGGAGCAGCCCCCGCTCCGAGAGGGGGTGAAGAAAGGACCCATTGTTGTGGCTTTCTCCCCTTGAGCTTCCAGGGTTTGTGCTTCAACCAGCGGGCAGAGCACAGCGGGACGAGGCGAGGAACGGGCGGCGTTGGCAGAGCCTTCTCCTGCCCCCGGGCTCCGTCGGTGTCCCCTGCGCTCAGCGGAGGTTGCGTTGGGTGGCCGGGTTTTGGGACAGTGGTAATTCCCCCCCTCCTCCCCTCAAGTCACACGCCCAGTGATGGGGCTTGGAAAAACAAGGTTTGACAATACTGTAGGGTGGAGAAGAGTTGCATAAATCACTGAAAAGGATAATAGGGACCCTCGCTTTCCAGCTCCCATGTCCTTCCCGGGCTATACTGTACCACTCACCTAGAAACTCCTGCTTTCCAGGGCACATTTTTCACTTTACACAACATTTTTCCTTGCGGGGGACACTGCAAGGCCCTACAAATTTTGACACCACTAAGACAGCAAGCTGACTAGTGTCCGGGTCAAAACCAGAAAACATTCCCCCACTGCAGAGAGAAGGCAGACAGCCGCTAAGGACGGAGGTAACGCCTGACAAACATCACCAGGTTCAGGGGCAGCTTTTATAGAGAATGGATTTTGCTCACTTAGGGACTTACACTTGGCTGAATTTGGGGGCTTTAACTCCCAGCAGCAAAGATGGCTCGGGGTAGTCGAGGGCTGCGAGCATCTGCCGAGGCTTGCCCCAGCTATTCTGGATCAGCTTTGTGCACGAATTTAGGTGCGCTCTTAGTTCTGTCTATTCAAGTTCGCCGCACTGCTCAAGACCTGCTGGGGAAAGGAGGCTGCTGGCACAGGCTTGCTGGGCTCCGGGGGCTTCACCAAGCCTTTCCCAAGTGGAGTTGCCTGGTCCTATTCCGACGGCGCTTGGCCTCGGCACTGCCGGGCTCAGCTGCCCTCCAGGATGTTTAACTAACGCAGAGATGCTCAGGTTGCTGCGTGTTAATCAAACTTCTCAGAGCGCAGCTGCAGCTGCTTTCCACGCAGGGGACGCACCAAGGACGGTGGCTTTCAGAGAGCGATGGGGCTCAGACAGTAACCGCGGCAGGAGGACAGGGGCTCACACCAACCGAGGAAGCTTCCAGGGATGGGAACGCTTGCCTAGAACCGGCTTGGTCTTCAGTTCTGAAGGTAAAGGTGGTCTGCGGCTCCAGCGAGCTCGTACAAACAGACGTACCCTGAGCATCACCCCAGTTTGTGCACTCAGAAGTCAATGGGACAAAGAGCCGAGACTCTCAGGCCAGACCCCAGAGGGGAAGGATCCGTCCCTCAGGCCTCTGCGGGCATGCCCGTGCCCCCCACATAGCCGACGCTGGGGGCCCTTCCCTACCTCATAATCCACATTTGCTCAGCTAACTGGGATCTTCCCTACACCACCACAACTCCTTTCCCTCTTTGCACCAAGCGAGGATTCTGTGAAGCAGCAGCAAAGGGCCACAAATTCTCCTTGCTCTAAGGGTGATGGGAAAACCGCGTCCAAGGCGCAGGCACCGACCTACCCATTGTAAGAGGCGAAAGTCCACGCTTTCAAATCCTAACCAAACCTCTCCCATCACAGGCACAACCTTTACCGCTTCTTCAACCCAACTGCGAGATAGGATAAACGCTGCTGTGGTCCTAGAGGACAGCGAGGAGTCTACCCCCTCTTCTCTCGACCTCACGGATCAGAACGGGGCCATGCAGACAGCGCAGGAAGAGCTACGGGGCTTTAACACGCTCGATTCTCAGGGCAGCGGTCACGGCTACGTGAGGCACACTTCACGCTCCAAGCTTCAAGGCCTTGTGGTAAGAGTCACTTCCTCCTCAGATGCAGAAGATCACAATCCAAGCAGCAAGATTTATTATTTATAAACCACACGCAGGAAGGTAGCGTTCTCCGGACACTGAGTGGATTCGGTTTTATAACCGTGCTTCAGTTCTTGCAGGGAACACCAAGAGATTCAAAATGAGGAAGGATGCTCTTCGAGCCTGCCCTGGAAAGCCAAGTCCTGAGCACGGCAGAAGTTTCCTCTCGGGGTTAAACAAGTCTTTTTTCTCCCCGACTTTTCTCCTGAACGACCCCACTCCACCGCTGCCCGTGCAGGGGCCATGCAAAACAAACTGGTTTCCTAAATGCTGCCAGAGGTTTTAGAGAAAAGCCACAACCTCCATCTTTTCCCATCACAACTCCAGCAGAATAAACAGAGAAAAGCTTCAGATCCTTTTAAAATATATAGGTATGGAGAGAGAGTTGTCTCTCCCTACTGCTACCCTTCCACCTATCCGCTGGGAGAAAACCGATGCTACCACAACTTCGCTCAGCATCTCATCGCTATAACGCATGCAGATGTAGCCACAAGAACCGGCCCCGATCAACCCCCTCGCTAGTCTGCAACGGCAAGCGTGACCCATTTCTGCGAGGGAACGGTACCTCGGCA
>NW_009602361.1:590-1044 GCF_000690535.1 Cariama cristata | reverse complement strand
GTACAACCTGCCGAGCATCCTCCGAGGGCACTGAGCGGACTGCGCAGCGCGAAGAGCTTTTTTCACGCTCTGATCGCCCCTCGCTCTGTAAAGCTGAGCCTTACACAAGGAGAAACCGGAGCACAAAGGAAATTCCCTCCAATTTGTTATAACAGACCCAGGGTTACCCCCAACCACAGCGTTCCCAGACGCCACACGCTGCCCGTCGGCAGCCACAGGGAGACAGGGATGCAGCTAACAAGGAGAAATTCAGCCCTACACAAAAAGCCGACACGTTACCCCCCCTACACACCACTTTAGGGGCTTCAGATGCCTCCAGAGGACACGGACTGGAACCTTGCACAAGGTGAAGATCCACCTCGCCTTACCGGCTAAGCAAAAGACATCTCTGAACGGCAAAGGAGGAGCCACTTTAAAGGCAGGCTTGGCAGCCGAACGGGGAGGGAGACGAATA
>NW_009602361.1:0-568 GCF_000690535.1 Cariama cristata | reverse complement strand
AAGGCAGCTGCCTGCAGCCTGTGAAGCCCCCTCTGAAGGAAGCAGTTCGCCCAGGGAACGAGGCCGGTCCCACACCGCTGCAAAGAGCCACGCACGCTCTCGTAGCTGCTCGCGGCCTCGTGCCACCGCAACCACGGGAAGGGTCGGCCCTGCGTCCCTGAGCGCCGAGAACTACCCCCTGACCGAAACCACCGCACCTCCGTCCCTTCTGCCTTTCCAGTCCTACCAAGGGCAGGGTAACCGCGGAGCACAGCATCTCTCTAGGAGAGCAGCGTGGAAGAAATCGCCTCGGCTGGGACCGAGCCATCAGGAGGAGAGGGGAGGTCTCGTTTCATCACATAACGCTCTTCACGGCGAGAAATTTAACGGAGCTGTTCTTCCCTCCCGGGGATGTCCCGCTCACCCTGTCCCTTACAAAGCACCGTAGGACCAGGGAGGGGACGAGGACCACCAAACCCCTCGGGAGGCTGGGATGCTCGCATCCCCGCGTCCCCCAGGCTCGGAAGAAGGTCAGCCCAGCACTGCAGCACCGCAGCTGTCCCCACGCCATCCTCCACCGCCGCACCGG
>NW_009602360.1:0-9786 GCF_000690535.1 Cariama cristata | reverse complement strand
TCATACCCCTAGACCAACGAGCCGGGGTGTAGAGTTTGGATCCAGCCCACATCGTGTCCCTGACATCTGCATGGTCACTGGGCATTGTGGAGGCCAAGTGGCGCCCAGCACAGGTGGGGGCTGCCCTTTCCCTCCCCTCTGCGGCTCCTTCAGCTCCCCTGGGAACATGGCATAGGGCAATGCGTGGGACTCCACTGAGCATCCCAGAAAAATGCCACTTCCCCTGCTATCCCAGGGCTGCAAAGTCTGGAAAACCCCGGGGGAGGCCTGTGCCTCTCGTGCCCCGTGCACCTGCGGCTCCCTCTGTCCCAACTCGTCCTTGGTCGCACCTTCTCCTGGCAAGTGGGGAAGTCTCCGGGGTGGTCGGTGCATCCCCACACATACCCTCAGCCCCACTCTGCTCCCCAGGGCCTGGCGGCAGGGCCCATCCCCAAACAGCAGCTCCTGGGGTACTGGGGACCCTGGGCAGCAGTGCTCCCCCAGCACCCCAGTGCCCAGCACAGAGTGGGGGTGCCTGAGCAGCTGTGCACCCCGGCTCGTTGGTCTAGGGGTATGATTCTCGCTTAGGGTGCGAGAGGTCCCGGGTTCAACTCCCGGACGAGCCCTCCTTTTGGGCACACACTGCCGGGCACAGCCCCTGTGGGGATGGCACACGGACGAGGGCAATGCTGCCCAGCACAGGGGGAACAGGTGGTGTCCCCAGTTCGACAGCGTCCTCAGTTTGGCCACATCCCCTCTGCAGGGATGGTCCCGCCACTGCCGGGAGCAAGGTGCTGCCCAGTGCCCTGTGGGCAAAGAGACACGGCTCAGTCCCTCCTGGGTGGACAAGGGGCTGTCCGGGCAGTGGGGGATGGCAGAGTGGGGCCCTCCTGCCACCACATCCAGGGTGGGCAGCTCTGCCTGGGGGCAGAGGTAAAGAGTTGGGCAATGAAATGGCCACGAAGACTCTAGTGAACAAGGAGGAGATACCCTGGTGCAAGAAGGAGATCAGCTTTGGGGATGTCCCATGCAGCAGGAAAAGGGATATTTTCTATTGGAAGTTTCCAGGGAGGAAAAAGCTGGAGATGCTGGGGGTTGAACCCAGGGCCTCTTACATGCGAAGCAAGCGCTCTCCCGCTGAGCTACATCCCCCTGCCCAGAAGGATGCCCAAGCAGCGTGTACTGTCCCCAGCACTGCAGTGGCAGCATCCAAGCTTGCTAAAACCAGCATCAGCTGAAAGTGAAATCCTACAGCCACACCACAGGGAGGTGTTTGCAGGCAGCTGCGGGATGACGGGACTGACCCTCCACCACCAGGTCTGCAGAGAGCAGTGGGGATGGAGTCCCAAAGGTGAGGTTGTCCCAAAAGGAGGGCTGATCCGGCAGTTGAACCCAGAACCTCTCAGACCCAATGTAAGAATCGTACCCCTAGACCAACAAGCTGGGGTGCTGCACCCCTTTTGCACCTCCAGTCCCTCTGGCCCCCACATGCTGGGGTTAGAAGTGCAGCTGAGGCTGTGGTTTTCCCCCGGGTATACCCACACCTTGCGGGTGCCAGATAGCAGCCCCAGGCCAGCCATGCCTACAGGGAGCCTCAGGGCTTTTCTTGAGGACCTGGAGGGGACTCTGTCATCCCCGCAGCTGAGTTCTGAGGAGGCAAAAGGACATGGAGATGCTGGGGGTTGAACCCAGGGCCTCTTACATGCAAAGCAAGCGCTCTCCCGCTGAGCTACATCCCCTACACCTGCAGCACCTCGCTGCCAGCTCTTGGGGCTCCATCCTGCCCACGAGGATGTGCCCAGCCAGGATGTGGCACTGACCTTACTGTGCTGGGCACCACTGCCCTAATCCATTCCCTGGTTATGCCATGGTCCCATGCATAACCAGGGAAGGTGTGTGCCCAAAAGGAGGGCTCGTCCGGGAGTTGAACCCGGGACCTCTCGCACCCGAAGCGAGAATCATACCCCTAGACCAACGAGCCAGGGCAGAGCATTTCCATCTGCCCTTGGCTCCTGTGCTGCATCCATACATGGCACTGCCTACAGGGTGATGGAATCATAGGATCATTTAAGTTGGAAAGGACCATTTAAATCATCAAGCCCAACCATAAACCTAGCACGGTCAAGCCCACCACTAAACCATGTCCCTAAGCACCACATCTACACGCCTTTTAAATGCCTCCAGGGATGGTGTCTCTACCACTTTCCTGGGCAACCTGTTCCAATGATTGACAACCCTTTCGGATGAAAGAGAAAGGCTCCTGGATGCCCCCATCTCCCATCACCACCCCTCAGGGACCCATTTCTCATAGTCCCAGGGTTAATAATCTCCCTCTTTCCTGCCCCACGGGTGCCAGTATGGCTTTGGGACAAGGGACAGGACCTGTGATTGCCAAGTTACCAGCAAATCCCCCTGGTCACTCTTTTTTTCCCAGCCCCCAGGAGCTGCCAGCCAGGAGGATCAGCAGGGTGCTGGTGCCGGGGCTTCCACAGGTGCCATGGGGGGCAGGACTGAGAGGATGGCTCAGGGCAGGACAGGGGGATTCCTCTGGACACAGTAGCTGTGCCAGGGTGGGAAGCTGAGCTGCTGCGGGAGCCCCAGTTAGTGGTCACCCCCCTCCATGCAGGACAGTCACAGGTGGAACAGGGTGAAGAGCTGATTTTCAGACAGCCCACCCACAGCGAGCCTCTGATGTTAATTATATCGCATTGCAAGCTGTGCCAGAGCAAAGGTTCTCTCCTTGGGGCACATCCAAACCCCATGAGCTGACTCGGAGGAACCAGGAGGATGGATCATCCATCGGCAGTGCAGGCAGGCATCTCTCCTCTCCCTTGCCCTGCAAATCACGACGGTGTGGGGAGAAGAGGGCAAGGGGAGTGTTGCACCCCCGTGATTTCCAGGTCACATAACCCTCCCACGGCTGCCTGGTTCCTTCAGCCCCACACATCCAGTGCTAACAACAACAACCTTACACAGCAATAACCAGATCACCCTTTTCCTCTTTGGGAAATGTGCAGACATCTAATTCTCAGTAAACGTGAATTAACAGGCCTGAAATATTTAATTGAATGGTTCTTGAGTTTGAAACTCAAATCCTGAAGTATTTCACTCCCAGGACCTTGTAAATCATTGGGATTTGGGCTCCACTTCCATTGCACTCATCCCTGTCTCTTCCCGAGGGCTGCCCTCCCCAGGGGGAGAAGCTCAGAGGAGAAGGGGGTGTAGGACAGCCAGGAGCGATGTCTGGTGATGATTTGGGCTCAGGGTGAGGCACAGAGCTGGTGGAGGCAACAGGGCTGCGGGCTTGTAGGGGTGCAAGCCTTGTGAACCCCACTCCCACGGGTAGCACCAGGAGGGTCAGACCAAGATGCCAGTGTCTTTTGATTTGCATGTTTCTTCCCCCGTGATTCACACGTGTGGGTGGCCTGTTATTTTCCTGCTTTATGGGATTTCCAGCCGTGGGGAAGAACCAGAGCACTTGCCAGAGCCATCACCTGTCTGGCTCCTCAGGCTGGCCTAGGGCTCTTGCGTGGCAGGGAGGGCACCCTGAGAAACGGCAGCGAGCCCCTGCCCTGTGGTCAGTTCATGGGTGCCTGGGGTGGGATGTCATCTCAGTGATGCCCTCTTCTCACTCTTATCCCAGCCATGCAACCACTTTCTCTCGCCTTCTCAAAGCCTAAGAACAGGCATCCTCTCTGCTTTGGTGGGAAATTGCATTGCAAGGCTTTGGCGGGTGAAGAAGGAGATTTTTGTTGGCAAACAAGTCCCATCTCCATCTGTCATGCCTGCAGGCTTCCAACTCCAGGGGCTCTGTCTCTCCACCTGGCTGGCTCCAGGACGCGTGTCTCCAAGCACTCTGGCCAGGAGTCCTTGCCCCAGCGAGGAGGATGAGGGACCCTGCCTGCTGAGGCCAGCTCACCCTCCTGGCATTGCCCTCAGCTTGGGGTCCAGGTGCTGGGTTGGGACACACCCTTTGCAACCCACCAAAGGCACAGGCGATGGATCTGTCTCTTCATCCTATCTCACTGCTGTGAGTCCCCAGGATTTTTGTCTTCTTCTCTGGATGTGCAGAGAAGCTACAGATTGATGTGCTTGGATCTTGTTGACCCAGCAGTCATCCAGCCACCATCAATCCCTCCATCCCTATCACCAGCCCCATGCTGCCTAGGGCTTCACCAAAGCAAAGGACAGAAGAAAGAAAATGAAGCGATAGGAAGCAATGACTGCTGCCAGAGGAGGATGCTAAGTAGCAGCAGGAAGAATGTTTCCTCCAAGGACATGAGAAGATGAGGGAAGATGGGAGATGACCCCAGGGCATGAAACTCAACAGATGCAGGCATGGCCAAAGGGTTGTACCTGGGCTATGCTCAAGGCTTTTCTGAGAAATGCTTCTGCTGCCACTGCTGTTGAAAGCCATAAGTAGGCAATGCTGGGACCAAACCCCAGGACCCAGATGTTACCCTCCATGTGCATCCTTCTACCCGCTAAGCATTATTTTTCAACTCCACCTTGGTATGTATTTCCCTGTTTCTCACCAGGGCCTTTGGCTGCACTGTCTTTGCAGGAACCTGTATTTTAGGGCCTGATCAGCAGGTCCGTGGGGCCCTGGGCAAGCACTGGCTGGGGGGGGTGGGGGGGGAATGAATTCAGGACAACTCTTGAGTTGGGAGCCAAGACAGCACAGCTCCCAGCCGGGAGTCACAGCACCCATGGGAGACAGGGTGCCAGGTCCCTTAGGACAGGGAGCCTTGCAGGGCACTGAGGTCCCCACTTCCCCCACTCAGTCTGCACTAGGGCATCACAATTTTCAAGTCAAATCAAGGACCTGAGTGGATTTTAGTCTCCCTTGAGACAGTGAATCTTCAGAAAATAAATCTGTATAACCTCACCAGTGGAATCATTCAGTGAAAAGTCACATAAAAATGTCGTTATTCTTTCCCCCTGCCCCATCCTGGACTGTCCTATGCAGCAGACTGGTGGAAGACAGTCACACAAGCCCCAGATGCCTACAGCTTCCTAACAAAACTTTTACTGGAAATCCATTCCCTTTTCTTATTGCAGTGTTCAGGAGAATTTTGCATCCTATATCTACAGACAATTTCTGGAGCTGGGACAGAAATATCTGAGCAGTCCTTGGCAGAGGGATGTGAAACCACACCTACCTTCTCCTGGTGCTCTGACTGCTGAGCAATTGCCATGTAAATTTTCTCCAAATTAGGAGCACTTCTGTGAAATCTCCTGAGCAATAAAACCAGTTGAGCTTGGTCAGAGGCTTTTGAAGACCAACATGCTTTCAAGCTCAGCATAATCTCTCATTATAAAATTCATAAGCTTTATGCAAATTGTCACGCTACCAAAATGCTTAAGGTATGAAAGAAGATTTAAGCAGTACCCATGGAGGACTCTTATTCCTCTTTCCATCAGCTGAAAAGATTCTGTTTGATGATACATGGCATCTTAAAAAGGGGCTTTACTCAATGCCTGACACCTTTTTTTCCAGAGACACCTGCATCCCCTCCCTGTAAAACAATTATTCTCCAATTCTCTAATGTGTTCAACTAAAGTCTTGGGTTCCAGTCTTTGGGAAGAGCTCAGTATGGAGCTCACTGCGCTGTGACTGGGGCTAGGGATGAGGTTATCCTTGTCCTCCCCTAACCGACCAGCTCATAAGCACAGGACCTGCAGGTCTCTCCACTCAGCAACACAGCAAAGCTCCCTGCTGAGCGCCGGTCCAGCTGTTGCTCTTGCCTCCATTTCTGGAGCACACAGGGAAATTATAGGTTCTTATCATGTCCTTATTATTATGTTTATGTATCTTTCCTGATGGCATTACCACAGGTCTGACTGTCTGTCATGCTTGGTGTCTCTGAGAAATGTTAGGATGCCTCTCCCCGTGACACCTCTGATCAATCAACGCTCAGTCACAGGCCTCAGCGAATTTGAGCTTCTGAATGTTTCTGTCCAGAGGTGTCCAGAGGAAACCTGGGTAACCCTGCACCACGTTTCACATCACAGGCACCCCTCTTTCTCTGATGGGGCTAGGGATAGTACCGTGGATGTGGGCTGCGGGAAAAGGTACACCTGCACCAAGGGTGGGATGGCATTCCCTGAGCCGTCATACTGAGCTAGCATGGGAAGACAGGTATATTCAGCTCATGTTATTCATAGGGTTCATCTGAGGCAAATGTTGCAGTTGCACCTGCACGTATGCATATCTACGTGTGCATGCAGCAACACAGAAGAAAATGTTTCTGCTGCTTCATTAAGGGCTACAGCCAGATGTACACACATCACACGCCTTGCTGGCGTCTGGGCTACCTAGTTTTGAGTCAGTACATACTTATTTCTGTAAAGCCCCTTTTGCCACATGCTGTTATAAAGAGTAAGAATGAAAAACCTAATGCTTGAGGTCTGGTTTTGTCCCAGTATATCTTAGGAATGTTTTACTCTTCATCATCACCCATAAAATATTGGGTGAGTTGGGCGTAGGAGGGCCATCCAAAGGATCATCTCCCAAGAAGCCCACTTCTACCTTTTTGCCCTGACCCCACATCCATTCTCCTTTGCTCACCAAAAAAACTGCTGCAAAACGCAGGGTAAATGTCATTTTGAAATGTCAGGCCTTCATGTTCCCACCTCCTCAAGGGAACGGGCAACAAGCCTGCTCCTGCAGGAAGTCCTCCCAAAGCAGGTGCTTGCTATGGGGCAGCAGGAGAGGTTTCCAGGCTGAGAAAGTTGCCTTCGGGCTGGTCACAGCAAACCACACACTTATGTCAGCACACTGCAGAGCTGAGAAGCACAAACTCCCATTTCAGACAAAAAAGAAACCTCTCCTCCCCAGCAACAAGTTGTCTCCAGAGCAGGCTACCCGTCCAGACCAGAGGCACAAGGAACACCAGAAGACTCAGGCTATGACGTAGCATGACTTTAATGAGGAGGAGGAGAATAAACGAGTTCAGAGTATGAGAAGTGCATTTCCAGCGCTCAGTAAAGAAATGGATAAAACCCACTCCAGGACAAGCCGATCCCTACAAGGTGTTCCTCTGCCCCACTGCCCCATGACTATCATCTTCCATCTACAGCCTGCTATAAGCATTTTCGCCCCTCCAGTAGCAAATGCTGTGGTAGCACCGCAGGGTGAGACCCCTACATGGAAATATGAAGTAAGGCTTAGCAAGAGAAAGATATACAGAGGCATGGTCTCAAGTGATGAGCTCGTAAGGCTCTCTTCTTCCTGGGGGGGCTGTGGGTGCCCCCCACAGATGGGAAACCCATGGGCATTTCCTTAGTCCTCTTCCCCAGTCTTGGTCCTGTGCTTCGTTTGTCCTTCCCAACACGGTCGCTCTGCTGGCATCGGTGGGAGGAGGTGACCATCGGGGACACCCCTACAGCCCGCTGCCCAGGCACAGCAGTCCTGCCTTGCCCAGTCCCCGAGGACCACCAGAGGCCACGGGGACCCCACAGCACCGGAGGTAGCTCCCAACCGCTGCTGACGCCGTGGACCCCACCGTCGTGTTTTGCGGGTAGGAGCTGAGGATGGGCCCAGGCAGGGTGACCACAACAGTGGGGGGCTGGATGATGGTGGTGGAGTCCCCGCAGCGGCGGAAGCAGGGCTGGGTGCAACTGGTGGCCAGTGGCCGGGGAGTGCAGGAGGAGGGCAGGCACAGGTCGTAGCAGGACATTGCTCGGCGAGGACGTACACCTGAAAGCCAGAGCCAGGGCATAAATGCAAGGTAGAGGCTGGTCCACCCCTCAGCCCTCATTCAGCGGCTCCCATAATAAGTGTGGGAGAGCTAGCTAGAGGGTGAGTTTGAATGGTTTAGAAACCCCGAAGGAAGGTTTTCCAAATGGGCAGGAGCCATCTTCCCCCTTCCCTCGCCCCATAACCTACTCAGGAGAAAGCAAGGAGTTTAGTTTGAGCTGCACATCTGGGGAAGCTGGAGGAACCAGATGCTGAGAGCACTGAGAGCAGACCCACTCCTGCAGGCTGCCTGCCTTCAAGCTGACAGCAAGCCTTCCACAAGCTAGGTGCTCACTGAGATGCATCTAGTTGTAGCAAAACCCACTTAAATCAATACAACGTGAGCAAGCTGGATTTAATGTGATCTGAGCTATCCCATCCCAAAATATAAGGGACCTCTGATGCTCTTCCATAAACAGGAACGCATCAATCCCTGCAACCTGAGCATGTGCTATTCTTTCTTTTTTTTTTTTTTTTCCCCTTCAGCAAGGAAAATCACGCAGAATGCAGCTGGCTATGTGGTTACAGACCCTGCAAGCCCTCCACCCTGCAACCCCTTGCACTCCTCATTTTGGAGCAGAAATAAACCCTTCCCCGACACCCTCCACAGGTGGGAGGGAGGCGGGTAACAAACCTTGAACTCTTGTGGAGGACCGGGCACAAGGCATCGGTGAAAGCAACAGCTCAGTGGGGAGGAGACAGAGCCCGTCTCGACTTACCCAGACGGAGGCGGCGGCGGCAGCTGGGAGCGGGTGGTGGGACTGGGTGCTCTGTGGGGTTTTATAGGGTGTCCCAGCCCCCGGGGGAGCGGGTGCGTACCTTCCGCCTGAAACTCCCCAACAACTGGCAGTTTTCTCCTGGAAAGCTCTCCCAGCTGATTAAACAGTTCCCTCTTTCATCTGTCATGTTTTGCTTCCACTTAATACTGAGTAAGATTGAAATGATTTGGGCTACGGGCTTTAATTACCTTGCTTCCTAAGGCCAAAGTACATTTTAGGTCTTATGCCACCAGGCAGGAGAGTGTTTCAGCAGAATTTAGGGCAAGCACATCCCCAGAGCATCACTCCCCACCTTCCTCCAAGCACAACAAATTCAGCTCCCCAGTGCACCTGAGGTGAGCTCGGGCGTGTAGGTTGAAGACAAGAAACACACATTTGTAGCTAAACCCTGGAACAGCGGTCTCATCAACAGCAGGAAAACCAGGGGGGCTGCAGTGGTGAGGGTCTGGGGGACCACGCACGGCTGGCAGAAAAATGCCAGAGGGCATTTCTCCTGCCCCAGCTGCCCAGGTACTGCAGACGCAGACACGGGGACTTGAGCTAGCCTGGCATGAACAAATGGTTGATGCTTTTGGATCCACTTAGAGGATTTTGCCTTTTTTTGTTATTATTCCCATGCCTGGGGTATGAATTCTGCTAGAAAGGCACATCAAATTTTAAAAGCCAAGTAATCACGGGCTCTGGAGTCAATCCTTGAAGGTGACGCACACCAAAACTGATTAATTTTGCACAGTGAGCTGCTTTCCGAGGCCAAGAGCCTTTCCATCCTGCTCTTTGGATATGCTAACAACGATGAGCCAGAAGTTCATAGCTATGCTTCCTTGTGATGGAGTGACATTGTCAAGACATTTTTAATTACAGGCTGCAATGTGACACCAGATTTCTCTGCTGGAGGCCTGTTAGCTGCTGAACAGTCAAGGAGTCGTGAAGGTCCCGACCTGCACTTAAATATGAATCACCTGCATGTTGGGGAAAGGGAGTCGCTGATGTGGTCCAAAGCAGGGGATTGAGCCATCAGGCTCTAGGGGCAAGGAAAGTTTGAAGAAGGCTTTTCATTTCATGCCAGCAGAGCCCAGATGAAGGTACAAACATCTTCTGCCCTGGAATAAACCATGGCAGTACCCAGAGCACATGTACTATGCGTATGTGGAGCCGGGGGTTGTCAGCATCGCTGTTAAAGGAGTGCCTTGTAGGGTTTTGGGGGTCATTTGAGTTCCTAGGGTGGCTTGGCCTCGCAGAGCCATGGTTGACAGCACTGAAGGCTGTAGATGTGGTTTACCTGGACTT
>NW_009602359.1:255-6483 GCF_000690535.1 Cariama cristata | reverse complement strand
CCTTGCCTGGATGGGGCATGGGCTCTGCATCCCCGGGGTGTGGGCTGGGGTCTGCACCTGGGTTAACACCAAGGGCTGGAGCTGGGTTTTCGGGCTCCTTTCACCAGGTATCTGAGCACGCAGCCCTGCCAGGCGGAGTGGAGGGTGTGCCTTGCAGGTGTGCAGGACTCCCTGGTGTGGGAATCGCCGGGGAGCGAAGCCGGCGTGCTTCCTCACCCGGTCCCGGCGAGGTCAGGGATGTGGCCGTGGGTGCCTACCCCCAGGGAGATGATGTCCTGCGTGAAGCACCTGGCTGAGCTGGCCGCCTCCGAGGGGCCTGTGCCGCCGCGCCGGCCCTTGGCCAGCTGGGCAAGTTGCTTCACCTCCCTCTCCGTCACCACCGCCCTTTTGACTGGTTAGCTCTGGAGAATTCCCCGGCCCAGCAAACGCTAAGCTGAGAAGGGTAGCAAGAGGTTTGCTGCTCTGGGGTGTTCCTGTGCTGGATGCACTGGGAGAAGTTGTGTTCGTCATGGAAAGGCGGGAGGAAGGTGATGGAGGGCTGGCTTAAAGGTATTGCTGCTGGTCTAGGTCATGTAGCCCAACTTGTGGTGGTCAGGGATAAAGAAAATGCCCCGTGAGAGAGCTCTGTGCCATTAGCGGTGCCATTTCACTGGCCGCTGAGCCCACTCAGGCCAAGCGATGGTTTCCCTCGCTCTTTTCTTTAGCAAAACCCTGGCAGATAAAAGCAAGGACAAGCCCAGGGCTAAGCACCCGTGAGAAAGGCCAGCAGTTCCAGCCAGGCGCTTTGCATTTTCCTACTGTCCCGCAGTACTTTGTGGTCACTCTGGAGTTAAATCCCGTAAACACACCTGTGGTTATCGAGTCCGTTTTACCAGGGGGAAATGCATGAGATAGAAGGGAAGTGACTCACGCTGTGAGGCAGCGCCACGGCCACGAACCAACCTTTCTGACTCTTTGCCCGTGATAACCCATGGGCTTTGTGTGCCCACGCATACGTTCAACCCCGCAAGCGGCTATGCGATACCTGCGTGGAAGGAACATGGCATCAGGACTCCCCTTTTGCAAGCCCTGAGAGGCTCCGCTCCGGTTTTACCGGGCTGCAAAGCCATTTAATGGCACAGCCCAGGGCTTTTCATGCAGGAGGCCCTTTCGGGAGGGCCATTGTTGCTGTTTTAACAAAAAATGCTGCAAGGAAAATCCTTCCCAAGATAACCTTCAGTCTTGCGCTCAGCAGCCAGGGAGACACGTATCTCTTAGCCTTGGCGGTCAGGTAGCTGAAGGCAATAGAGACATAGAAAAATGCGGCTAGCTAGCATTGCTGGGATAAAAGGGAACTTGCATCGCCTCTCTTATTTAATTATTACCGTCTGTGTTCTTTCTGGCATTGCAAACGTTTGGGAACTTGGCGGCTCACTGCCCGTATTAATACAAAGTGTTTTCTCTATAGTGAGAGTATTCTGTGGTGCTGGAGGGGGTGGTTTTAGCCTCACGCCCAAAACAGCTAGACTTTCCCAAGCGTTAGGTTCAAATCCCAGCAGGACCTAACGAGAGCTTTGTGTTGCTGGATGCAGCGAGGGAGTCTTGCGGGTGTTTCGGCTGAGGCCGCGGCTCTGCGTGGACCTTGCATTTCCAACAGCCCTTTGCAATTTGGCTGTCAACAAAAGGGGCGACTGGTTTCTATAATAAACACTCGGGGATAGATTTTCAAAGAGCGGAGGCCCTGCCTCGTTTGAGTGTGTGTAATTTGTAGCAGAGAGCAAATTTAAGCGTCTGGATTGCTGCCTCTTTCTGGCTTGCACTTGGCTCTAACCTTTGGGCTTGGGTTTGGTGGATACGAAGGAAGCCATTCCTCTGACAATACAAGTCTGGTGTAGTAGAGCTTCCCTGATGATGCTGTTTGGTGTCTTCAGGATTGCAATTACATGAGCTCCCAGCTGGGAAAGGAAAGCTGGCTCCTTGCTTTTAGACAGAACAGTCTTCACTCTTAGCCTTAACCTGCCTTCTCTGACCCCTGGTATTGATCCTTTGCAGCATCTGTGGTTTCACCTGCAATTAAAGCAGCACTTTGTGTCCTGACTTGATCCTGCTTGGGCTGTACGGGCCCTCCATCACCGCTTTGCTCGGGGGGAGCAGCCTCTCCGTAATCTCAGGGTGCTGCGGTCTTTGCACTGGCTCGTCCCCTCATCGAGGGTCCTGTGTAAGCCTCAGCTCTTTGACGTTATTTCAGGGAGGTGTCTCTGAAACGGGTAGCACCCACAGAAAAGGGTAACGGACCCAGGATTCTAGCTGCTGGGCAATCCTATAGGAACCTGTGCTGTACTGGAACTCCGGTCCTTACAGCAGGGGAAGAGGGAGCCAGGGGTGCCAGCTGATGAAAAAACCATCCAGGGACCACAGTAAAGACTTCGGGAAGATGCAGAGTTTCTCTCTAGCGTTACACTGAATGTGTTCTAAACGTAAGCTTGAGAGGAGGCAGAAAGATTGCAGGCAGGAGAGAAAAGTTTTGGTTAGAATGAAAAATCCAGTCTTAGGTCTGCAAAATAACTGTAGCTAAAACTGCGACTAGTGTAGACCAGGCTCTGGGAGCTGTGAAGGGACAGAGTAGTAGGGGCACTGAACCCGTAAGTGGGATCTCCAAATAAAGTGTACGTTCCCCCTGCCTAAGCATCCCACTCCTGGCAGGGGAGGTGACAGGAGGTACGGGATCCTCTCCTTTGTCCTCGTCTCTTCCTCCCCAGAGCCCAAGCCAGACCTCGCCACGTTATGCAACCCTGTCTGGAGCCCTGCAAACAAAACAGCTGGTTGCTCTGGAACATGCAGCTCTCCTGCTGACGCCAGGCCAGTCGAGCCATAGATCAGATGACTGCTGCCCAGAAGCAGGGCACTCTGTCCAGCTGCTAAGTGCATCCTCAGACGGAGCTAACGGCAGGCAGGATGGAGCCCTTCTCTTTTAGCAACCGTAGTTTGACTGAGGAGAGCACCCAGCTGTCTTCCTGGAGCTTTCCAGGGGCTGGCTGAGCACGGCACACGCAGCGTCTGCTCAACCACAAAGCTGTCTTTCTTTTCCAGCAGTGGCATGAGTCGCTTTGAGAAACGTGTGCTCTTGGCAAAACAGTCCCTGCTCCTGAATCACTGCCTGGCACAGCTGTCTTCAGGAGGGCATCTTCCTCCCTGGGTGGCAAGTATCGAACAAAGCCGGTTCTCTCAGCACTGCCCTGGGAGAAGCCACAAAGATATTGCACACACGTGCGTGCAGGCACGTACCCCTCGCCTGGCCCTTCCAAAGGCTCTGCTGGATCCCCAGCCTTTTCAGCATCTGTTCCACATCACCTTCCTCATTTTCCAGGCTCTGTGGACTCACTCCATCCTCTCCCAGATGTTTCCATCCTCAACATCCCCTCATGGCATGCATGCTAATAGCATCAAGGAGCGAGTGCAGATGTTTTGGTTCTGGAGTAGGCTCTGGTGCAGGATGTGTGCAAAGCTGTGCAGCCGAACGCAGAGACAGCGGGCAGGGATGGAACCTGGGAGCCGTGCTGAAAGGCAGCAGCCTCTCAAAGGAGCAGTCCCTCTGCCCCGCAAGCCTGGTTCCCCACCCTGCCCAGCTCCGGGGGTAGGCATACTGGGTGCTGGCACAGGTCACCTCCCTCTCCATAGCCAAGGCAGCTGAGTGGCAGAGACCCACCGTAATCCAGAGGACAAAGTCACCCCCGTGTCGTGACTTTGACACTCCATCGTTTTCACAGCTGACTGTCACACTCCATCATTTCTTCAGAGGCACCGACCAGCACCTCTCTCCTTTCTTGACCACCTCTTTTACTCTGTGGGGTGGGGACCCACAGTGGCTCAGCAGCTGCAAAGGGTGCAGCAGGCTGCGTGGGGCACCTCCGCCGTGGGTCGGACCCATGCAGCAAGCAGCATTAGCAACCAGGCTGACGGCAGGGAGGGGCACTGGGAGCACTGAGCTCAGGGATAAGGTTCGAGAGACTTCATCTTTACTGGTACATTATCGAGCATGTTGGCTTCTAACACACTCCCGGAATGAAAGCACAAGGGGAGTGATTGTCCGAGTATTTACCAAAGTTTAGGTCCGATAAGCCCTGTTGATTTTACAAGTGCTCCTTGTGGCCCCGGGAATGACTTTATGGCTGGAGCTAGCAGGTGGAATACTTTGCAGTGGTGAGGAAGGAGGGCAGACACACCAACCAAACCCACCATTATCCACTTGTTTGCTGATTATTTCTTTGCAATTTAACTCCTTGCTAAGCACCCCAGGCTCCCTCAGTGTGCTGTGTGCTTTCCATCACCTCTCTGCGGGCTGCTCGCTTGAGGTTAGGGAAATCCTCATGCTTACATTTTTCCTGAAAGTTTCGAATTAAGAATGGAAACATCTCCAGTGAAGGGCAGAAGAACCTCCTGTCACTGAGATCTCCTTGTCTGTGAGCAACTTTGTTTTGAGGAAGCAACAGAACATCTCTTGCTAAAGTTTTTTGGAAGTAGACCAAAAATCAGCTCAGCACTGGGGTCTTGTATGGTGTAAACAGGCATCGATGCCACCTAAGGATCTGAAACCAGAAAGGCAGAATAGCCTTTTGCTTTGGCTGACAGGGCACTTCTCTGAGCTCTCATCCCCGTAACTAACTGCATCCATGTGCAGCTCCAAGCAGCATTTCCACCCGTGTGATGGCAGGAGGGCTAAATGTTGTTGCTGGTAGGAACCAATGCCACAGCGTTTGAGTTTGAAGAGCTGCCTCTCGTGTTTTAGAGCTCTGTCCCTGCAAAACACTCCTCGCCACAGAGCTTGTGGCAAAAGAAGACTGCTGTGCTGCTTCAGATTTTCAAATAATCAGAGTTTTATATGCTGTCACTTTTGCGTGACCTTACTGCCAATCTTAGTAATTACCTTCAGTCCTTCCCTCTCCCTTCTCACTGTAGCTCTTTGTACATTGCCTTCATTTTACAGGTGGAAACCAATAAGCATTAGTTTGTTGAGGGCTAGACAAACCAAACCCAACCAAACCAAATGAAACCAACATGTCTCAAATTAGGGACGATATAAACCAGAGCAACAAAACAACTGGGCAAACCTTTGCAGCACTGGGAAACAACCAGCAGTGCAGGGACCTTCCTTCCCCGAGCACGGGACCTCACAGAGACAGCTCTGAAATGAAAGAAGTCTTCATCTCCCCCCCGTTACTCAGGTTCAGCACCAAAACAATGAAGCTTTCTGTAAGTGCTATTTACAGAGAGAGGCATCCTTACTGGGGTGAGGATGGGAGCTTAGATTTTTCAAGTAGAAATAGTAAGGGGTTTGGCATCCTCAGGAAGTCAGAGTATCTTTGCTCTTAGCATCTCAGATGTTAGAGTAGAGAAAAGCCTTTGAAGTCCGACAAAATAAATCATTCGGTTTCTGTATTAACACAGCAGTTTCCTCTCTACTAGCTCTGCCACTTGTCTGCAATTCTGGAAAGCAGCCTTCTTTAAGATGGCACTTAAGTATTTTCTTAAGTGCTTTTAGATTCAACAAAGCAAAGCACCTGGTTAAGTGCTTTCTTGAACCAGGGCATTCCTTTTTTTCCCACCTCTCTAATAAGAATTTGCACAACTTACAACGTGTCTGCACGTGTGAACATCAGTAGAGTGTGTCTCACCAAGACAGCATATGAAATCTGTGTATATATTTTGTGTGTGTGTGTGCGTGCGCATATATATCTGCCTGCAGGTTTGCATGCACTCGTATGGAGATGTTTATCTGGTTATTACAAGAAATAAAAGGCATCTAGGTGTAAGTGCCCTCTTTCCGAATAAAGCTGATAATTACTGTAAACATCCCAGGTGCTGGAAGGCCCTGGTTGTTTGATGTTAGGTGACAGGACCCGGTTGCCCACGTGCTGCTATCTCCTCAAAGTCTACCCGGCTGCCAAAACCACAAAGGCTGTTGATATTCCAGGTACCAGCAGTCTGGCTTCTGTAGCAGCCTACAGCTCTCAGGAGTGGGTCACTGAGTAATTAGCGATATTATTAATGGGTAGGAAACCTGAAGCAGCCGGTGACATCCAGTCCTGGTGGAACCGTGGCCCTAGGCTAGGACCTGCTGCCAGTTCCTGGTATGTGACCGGATCCGCGGCTCGCTCAGCCCGTGGGGCGATGACCCGAGAGTCAGGCTTGCTTTCTCAGCCCTACCAGTTATGCCAAGCGGCAACACCAGGAGAAGCATCTTAGCTGCTA
>NW_009602359.1:0-236 GCF_000690535.1 Cariama cristata | reverse complement strand
TGAGACTGCTGCCGTGGCTGCTCCGGTCCCAGGCGAGCCTTCCTCTGCAACCGGGCTCTGGCACCATGGCTAATCTGCTTTAACCGGCTCGTGGAGCACCCTGGTCGTGCTCCTTCAGAGAGGAAACGCGGTGCTGGGCTTTCTCTTTTTTTTTTTTTTGCAAATATCTGTTGAACAAAGCGCCTTTCTTCCCGGCAGACTGGCTGACCTAACACAAGGGGAATTGTCCTCCCCCC
>NW_009602358.1:60049-71146 GCF_000690535.1 Cariama cristata | reverse complement strand
ATATGTTGTTTTTTCTGGTTTTTGGTTTTTTTTTTTTTAATCTATGGAGGTATTATGAAAGTGGACTTTCCTGGAATTACTTTTTTTTTTAACCACAGGTTTTTGATAAGAAAACCAAATCTATGTGGCTGGTTTATAAATTCTGTTCTTTTACATGTATTTTTCACAATAAAGGCAAATTATGAAAGGGCTTATCTTGCAGCAATTTGAGCATTCTATAAACAAACAATATCTCAGATGACGTTAGTCCCACTCAGCTATCACATGCAACTGATTTAAAAACTTTTGTAGCATCCCCAGGAGCCGATACATTGTATTTCACAAGACCGTATAATTTTATCCTGTTCTCTCTTGGAAATTATAGTTCCATGATATTTTTTTCTCCTTTCGATTTTCAAAACGTTAGTCAGCTCTAGTTCCCTTATGGCAACAGAATACTGTCCTTTCATACAATGTTTCTTGACCAGTCCCATGTCATGGAGTAGAGAATGCAGGACAGATGCTTCACGCCTGACATACTCAGCTGTTCCTGAGAAAAAAACTACTATGTGCGACTGGCGAGTACTGCTTGAGGCAGCATATGCTAGCTGTTAATGTGTGACCTTTTTGTCCTCAGTAACTCAACTAACTCTACTCAATTAGAAAGAAAAAAAATTAGATATGAAATTTAGGCAACTGAGTTTCTGAATATCAAGCCACTGCTTCATAAGAAATGTGTTTATCACTTCAAAACTCTAGTTCCAGATGTAAAGTGTTAATTGTACACTGACCAGTGTATAGAGAGGCCGGCAAGTAGCATGGACTGCCGGCCAGGTTATTGGAGTATGTGGCGCTGCAAGTGATTGAATTACAGTGGCTTAAGATGTTCCTGTCTCCTCAGCTGAGAGTTTTACTGCCACTGAGCTGACGTGCAGCTCGGCTGATCATACACGCCCTGCAAGACCACTAAAGAATAAGCTAAATTGTGCTATTTTAATTGCTGCTGCCACAGAATAAACTTTTTTGGATGGTGCAGCTATTTATGGTTGTCTCAGCATGAAAGAATTACGAATTTTGACTCCTTAATGAATAGTGACGGCCTTAGGAGTGAGACACATATCTGAGTCTCTTGGTTTGTCTTTCTGTTACCCAGTCATCTGTGCTGGGACACAACAAAACAGCACTTTTGCAGTAAGTCTACCTTGCTGAAACGTGGCTTCTTTGGGGCCAGTGCTGCAGAATGATCAAATAAATAAATCGTCAGGGAGGAGATACTTTATACATATACAGTACCATTAAGAGTTTACAATTGCATGTGCTATAAGTTTATTTTAAGTTCAAAATCTGTTTTCCCAGAAGACCAATCTACTCCACCTTGCATCTTTTCACTACCAGTGCTTTCATGGGAGTTAAGATGAAATCTAGTTGTTGAGATACGTAGTACAAATTCTTACTACAATTGGATGTTTGTTGAGCTATACTACTGAATAATACTTAAGTGCCTTGTAATTCCACAACTAGTTTTCCATGCATTTTATAAAATCATTCAAGGGAAGGATGAAAATATTCTAAATGTCATATTCACTACAAATGCAGGATTTATTTATCCTGGACTTGATGCCTTTCCGAAGAATTTGTTGTTTGAATATGTTTACTCTTCCGGTCTTAAAGAAAAGATGGCAGAGGTATATCAGCGTGGTTTAGTCCTTTCATTGAGGTGATATAAACAAAAAAGCAGTAATCGTATGGGTAAAACATACCAGTTCTTAAGATACTACATTTTTCAAGTTTGATGATTAAATATTCTTGTAAAAGTCAGTATGCTTTTTGTGGGTGGTTTTGGTTTTGTTTTAATAAAAAACCCTCAAATATTTTCCAAGTGATCCTGGGTATTTATTTTTATGCTGTCTTTGTATGTTTTATAATGTTCCTGCTGGACATTCCACAGGAAGACTTTACATGCAGCGTCACTTCTGTTTACAGGCAGTGTTTCCCAGAACTGTGGTCAGTCATATGGGCTTTACTATGACCTTAGTACTTCTGTTGGTGGTCATTAATGAAGTTGTGTGAAAGAGCCCAAACTGATAGGTTGCTGAGAAAAAAGAAGTAAATATCAGAGCAACGGCTGGATAACATGTAGAAAGAAGAGATAGGTCAATAGAAAGAGAGTGGAAACCCCCCTCTGAATTAGGTAGACACTCCTTTGGATGGCAATCTGAAAAAGATCATCTTGGTTTAGGACCTGGAAACAATTAAGTAATGCACGCGGTTGTTGAAGAAACCCGCTAACAGTTGTGTAACTTATGCTTGAGGACTAAGGATGCAGAGGATGCAGACTATGCAAAGAAATTTCTGTTCTGCCCCTCTGAACTTCAGACATTTGCACATTCACTTTGAAACATCTGCTGAGGTTTTTTTTTGTCCTCTTTGTGAAAGTAATTTCAGGATAGACCTCATTTTTATTTCTGACTGTTGGAGTTTAAAGAATGGACAGTTTAAAGAATGGACATGTATAATTCAGGATGATTTTGAATGTAGGTTTCCAGAAGACCTTAATCGTTCTTTTATTAAAGTTAATATTTTATGCATAAAATCACTGACAAAAAATATTTTCCTTTCTTTGTCTAAAGCTGCACAGAGTGAGGAGCGGCTGTGTGCATTTAAGGACCCATATCAGCAGGACCATGGAATCAGTGAGAGCCGAATCTCCCAGGAGAATGGCACAATCTTGTGCATGAAAGGTAGTACCTGCTATGGGCTTTGGGAAAAAACAAGAGAAGGAGACATACATCTTGTAAAACAAGGTATGTACCATTTCAGTGTAAGTGCCGTAGCTTTGCTACTCTTTTCACTTTTTTTGTGATCTAGCCAGCCGATAGGAAGATGCACAGCTGCAAAGCTAGACATTTTGTGTGTGCATTTTACAAACACATAATTTTAAACTTCCCATTTAGCAATTTTAAATGCCAACAGAAAGTTTGTTTGAAATAAATGACTTTCTAAAAGAGACCAAACAGATCAATGCACAGTTGAAGGAAAAAACACTCAAATTGCTTGTTACTTAGGATGTCCAGAGGGAGATGCCTTTCTTGAATGTCTCAGTATATGTATTTGTGTAATGATAAATTTAGAAATAAGTGTTTCGTTAAGTAAAATATATGTTAATATGATGTTTGTTTGTAAAGGAAATTGCAGCTATAGCGCAAAACTGTCACATATCACCAACTGTCAATTCAATGCTGTTCTGTGGGGAGAGGTGAAGGGTCTTGCAGTTGCTGGAAACGTGTTTTGATTACCATTCTCAGGGACTCTGCTTTTGGTTACTTGGATACAAGTTAAGGTAGTATAAAGCTGATTGAAAACTATTATTTACAAACATCCTGTGCAGATGTACTCAATGTTGTTTCATGTTTGATCTGGTAATCTACTGAAAGAAGCAGTCTGACTGCTGCTCACTTCTGCCCCCATTCCCTTCCAGGCATTTGTGCATAAATGACATTTAACTGCCATTGACCATACTTGGGAAAGAACAGTTGCTGCAGGGAGAAAGGGCCTGCATTAACCAAGAAATAAGTTGTGATCCTGTAGAAGAGTCCAGTGATGTTGACAATGAGGAAGGACAGAATTTTTAGAAATTATGCAAGAAGTGCCAAACTATAGATGCAGTCTTGTGGTGGTAGCTTTGAGGAGGGGACTAGGTCACAATTTCATCTAGACTGTGGGCCAGGGGGTGGTAATATTGTCTGTGGTATCACAGCAATGGGGAATGGCATACTTCTACTTAGGAGGCTCAAGAATTCAGGTTCTGTCATATTGATGTTGACAACTGGACACTTCTGGTGTTGGCCTTCATAGCTGCCCATATTTCTTCTCCTTGGCTGTTGTAAATTCTGAAAGAAATTCTTGAGTTTTTGGTTTACAAGGTCATAGTGAGGTCAGACAAGCAATTACGATAACTGTTTTCACCCTACTCTGCAAGATTTAATTAGGTAAGGTATGGATTTCTATAGGTGTGTTTAATTGTCCATGCAATAGAATTAATTTTATGCCTCCTTTAAAAAGAATTCTTTAATTCGCCTCTTTTTACAGGTTGCTGGTCTCATATAGGAGACCCACAAGAGTGTCACTTTGAGGAGTGTATAGTTACAACCACCCCTTCCTTGATTCAGAATGGAACATACCGCTTCTGCTGCTGTAGTACGGACTTGTGTAATGTCAACTTCACAGAAAATTTTCCACCTCCTGACCCTACTGATACAACACCTTACAGTAAGTCAGACATTTCCATCTTTGTTGTTTCATGGTTTAAATAGTTTAGAGAAAGATCCTTATTTCGTGGTACTGCAAAATGTGAAACGTGTGACCTTTCTATTTATTTGCAACAGAAATGGCAAACAGAACAGAGCTTTTCCATGTGAAGTTTATCACAGTTTCATATTCCACAGTGCTCTTCAAAGAACAAGTTAAATACTTACAAGAGAATTGTTTGTATAGGCAACTGCTGAATGCAGATTACATTTTCCAAAATGGTCAGTAATCTTGGGTGCTTTGGTATTTGGATGCCCAACTTCAGAAGCCTGTGGGGATATTCAGAAGGACTCAGACTTCTGTTAAAAACAGACCAGTAAGTTCATTAACATTACGGTACCTTTGAAAAGTCTGGCCTGTCTATTCAGTCATGGTTTACAGATAGCTTTGAGCAGTGGAACCGGTCTTATATCAGGCTGTTGAGATTCTCTCCAACAGCCTCACAGTGCTTTGAAATCCGACTTCTTTCTTTTGCATATCTCTGGTAGAGATTAACTTTGGTATAATGTTCAAAGAGTACTAGTTCAAGCAATGTGGTTTTCTTCCAGATTAGATTGTCTGTCAAGTTATTTATTATAAAATCAATATAGCATATGGGTCCAAATTAAGAGATCAGACCTCTTCACCTCCTATTACAGAAGCAAGATCTTGACTAGCACACGTACTGTTACACTGTGTTCCAAGAATTAAGAACCTTTAAAGAAGCTGAGTTAAGTAGCCTGATCTAAACATTTGGATAGCCTTTTCTAAATATAAATTGTGAAAGAGAAATTGAATAGAGGCAGGTATGTAAATGGAGGTACAACTGTTTCTGTATGTTAGGAGTTCTTTATCAATGAAAAGTGTTTTGTGAACTGAAGATGTCTTTAATTGGATAGTATTTCAGCTATAGAATGCAAAAAGAATAGTTTGTGTTTAGGAATTATATTATTTGAATTAGCTTAAACTCTAAGATAGTGAAGATACTCATGCTTTCAAAAGTAGCTGTAGGATGGAGTCTTTGTAAGCAATTTTGGTCAAAATGAGGGCTTGGCCCGCTAAAAAAAAAAGCAACCTTTTACTGGGAAAGTGCATATGGTATAAATGGCTAAAGAGAGTTGATAAGACATGGTGCCTTTTGGCTGATAAGACTATTTGTAGGACCAGTAAACAGTCACTATTTGGAATCAGTGTCTGAGCTTAGCACTGTGCAATGCTGAACAGACTCTGCTTGCCTCTGGTAATAGTCATCTGACTGAACTCCCTTAATGTGACTGGAGTTAGTGCTGTGCAGGGGATTTAGACAGGAGGGAAAAAGATGTAAAGATCATTCCTTGTCCCTTCCTAACAACCCAGAATAAAAAACCAAGGTTCCTACAAAATGACTTGTGCTCATGCTTCTCCAAGGGTAAAAATTACAAGCTGAATGAATTCAGTTATTGGGTGATAAGATTTTCAAATTATTTTTAAGTAGAATTTTTAGTACTGAAAGATCGAGCTTGACTTGCAAAGTGGAGGAAGGGGGGGGAAATGAAATTTATTACACAGTCCTTAATTCACCCAGCTGTAATTGAGTGCTGCAGCATACATTTCTACTGACTCAAACTGTTTTGTGTTAATGTGTCACCTTCCATTTTCATAATACGCAAATTTGGCTTTAGGCATAAGCATAAGCAAAGTAAGTTGCTGCCTAGCACAGTTGTTTGTCTGATTTGACTAGGTTAAGAGATGGAGATGGGCCATTCCAGCAGCAAGGATGGCCTCATTTGCCACTCTGATGTTCTGTTTGTAAAGCTCTACTATTGCTGCATCAGACAGAGATGGGACTATTCCTGGCAGTGTAAATCCTGTACACGCGCAGCACTGTGGAGGTAGACAATATTCTAGGAAGCTGGAAGGGTGAAAAAAAGAGGGAGGCTGTGGCACACAGACCCCTGCAACATTACTGACCCTCGTTCCAGGCACTGAAGTCTCTGTGGTCACTTTCCCAGCCCTCTTGTCTCCTTCTGGAACCCATTTTGGTGTTGTAAGATTTAGTTTTGCCACCTAAGCATTGAGGACAGAATTCTTGCTTTGGCAAAGTTCAGTTTTTATGGAATTGTTGGGAAGCTTTGAATTACCTGCTAGATACCATACTTGGGCACTCTTCCATCCTTTCTGTTAAAGTTGTCAGAATGCTTTAAGGACATTAGTAAACTTAGCTGCACAGGCTGTGGCAATCTACCTTTTAGATTATTAAATTGAACTGGTCACAGTCATATGGGAAATCTTCTGCAGAAGGGTATTTCAGTATAGCCCATGAACTGTAAGAGCTCTATTTCATCTGTATTTTTGATAAAAATGTTGTACATTGAATAGTTCTTGAATGACAGAAAGTAAGATATGTGGCCTCCTGTAACTGTATAATCCTGTAAATTTCAAAGCAGCTGTGACTCTTGTATGGTTAATTATGTGAAGTGTGATGAATTCAGCCAACAGTTAACTAAGTATTTGTAAATGTTTTTCTGCTGATTTCCAGTAAAATGATAGGATCATAGAATGGTTTGGTTGGAAGGGATCTTAAAGACCATCTTGTTCCAACCCCCCTGCCATGGGCAGGGACACCTTCCACCAGCCCAGTTTGCTCAAAACCCCATCCAGGCTGGCCTTGAACACTTCCAGGGAGGGAGCATCCACAACTTCTCTGGGCAACCTCTTCCACTGCCCCACCACCATCCTCACCATGAAGAATTTCTTCCTAATAGCTAATCTAAATCTTCCCTCTTCCAGTTTAAAGCCATTGCCTCTTGTCCTATCACTCCATGGCCTTGTAAAAAGTCCCTCCCCAGCTTTCTTGTAGGCCCCTTTTAGGTACTGGAAGGCTGCTCTAAGGTCTCCCTAGAGCCTTCTCTTCTCCAGGCTGAACAATCCCAACTATCTCAGCCTGTCCTCGCAGGAGAGGTGCTCCAGCCTCAGATCATCTTCGTGGCCTCCTCTGGACTCGCTCCAACAGGTCCAAGCCCTTCTTGTGTTGGGGGCCCTGGAGCTGAATGCAGACAGTGTAATAGCCTAGAATAAAAAGTTCCTGGAACAGCAAGTAGAAATTCAGCTATACTTTAAAAACTAACAGAACCTGAGAACACTACTGATGAACATAGTCAATTTAAAATTTCATTGTTAGGAAAATTGTAGGTGTTCTTTTAAAAATGTTTCCTTACAGCTATATGAAGATCAGTGGAAACAGCAGAATACTGTTAGGCTCTTGAGCTCGATTTGTCCAGAAAAGTAATGGAGGAATAAAAAAATTACTTTATATGATCTTTTGCTTGCAGTTTTTTGTATGACAATAAACAGTGGCGTTTTGCAAGATGTAGCTAGACTATAAATGATTCAAGAAGACTAAAAGTAAGTTAATTAAGATCTTAATACCTGTTAGATACAACAAAGTGTTGTTGCCATAAAATACAGCAATGCTTCTCTTAAATATTACACTTATTTTTTCTGTCATTGTTTTCTTTTAAGATGTCAAAACATGTTTATCTTGCAACCATATCTGTGCAGAATAGAAATTTTTTTTTTTTTTAGTTTATATTTGATCAGGGCATAAATATAAGAAATCTATCCTATCTTGTAACAAAAATTTTATAAAAATGAAAAATGAGATTAAGGACAAACAGGTTCTTGAAGCCTTGAATTTAATCCTTACTGCTTCTTAATGTGCAGCTGGTAATTTAAGTGTCATACATCTGAGTAGTCATAGTATCTTCTATCTTAAAGATAATCTAGGCGTATTTGAGTAGTTGTTGGTTACTAGTCCCTCCAGCTAGAATTTTGCAAATGCCGTAGGATGGTGTATAGTCTACAGCCCACAGTCTGGAGGTATTAAAAATGCAAAGATTCAGATAGCTGTTTCTTGAGGCCAGGAGAAGTAGAGATTGGAGCATCGTGTTTATTTCAGATCTGAAGATTTTCCTGTGGAGATTGGAGCTGCTGAAACGCAGAAGTTCAAAACCAACTTCTCATCCTCAGCCTAAGTTTGTGCTTTTGGGGAAAAATATACTTTCTTATGCTTTGCTAAATCACTCATGGATAGATTCACTAATCTTCTATCTTCTATTTTCATAAAAAAAAATTAAAAAAAAAAATATCCATTTTAACTTCAGCCAGTATGTGTATATACCCCTTAACCTGACCTGAAAAGGGCCAACTATGGCTTCCTGGGTAAATGTTTTGAGATGTGTGTTTACGCTATTGGCTTTGTCAAATATTTGTTTTGAGACTCGTTAAATATCTGCCTCTTACGTCTACAAAATGCTTCCTAAATTCTGAGACTATTTTGAAGACAAATTCCTTAGTTCTACAATCATTCAAAAAGGCCATTTAAATAGAATTTAAGTAGCTAAAGAGGTAAATGATCTGCCTGTCATTCATCATAGATACATTACTGTAATGAAACATTCATGTTAAAATAACATCAAGATGAAAACAACAAAGCCATTTTTAATTATTTTTTTTTTCCTCAAGGCTGCATTCCTGGCATTGCAAATAAATTAATTTTACAGCAACTGAGTGTTAGGAATATATTTTTGTATGACAGGTGATGTATTTGCATGATATATGGAAAATATCCCTGGCAGCAACAGTTGAGCATTACTGGTGCGTATTATTGCTGAAATGTAAGTTTTTCTCCTCATAGCAACAAATGGCGGCTGCAATTTTTAGAGGATTTAGGAAACATATTAAATCAGAGCACCGAGATTTGAATATAAAGAAACTGCCTCACACAGTGAAGGAAGTTGGTATTTCTTTAGAACACTGATAGACAGGTTTATCTTTCCAGTGTATCATCCTGGCCTTTCTTTGCCAGCCTTCTTGCTATATATATAAAATAAGTATATAAAAGTCTGTCTTTAAGTGCTCGCAGAATTCTGTGGAAACTTTGAGGAAAGCTACTATTAAAAAAACAAAAGTAATTATTAACATATGTGGCTGGGTTAGGTTAATTAAGGTAGTAATAGTTTTCATTTACTATTGCTTTTGAGAGGCAGCAGTTCGACTCATGTTGCTGTGGGCACATGGCCCAATCTAACTCCCACTGAAGTTGAATTAGATCATGTCAGGCTAATTTTGGAAAGTTGTAACCCTGCTCACTCTCAGTTGTTATCTTGAACTGCTTTTTTCCAGAGAGCACCATCCAATATTAATTTATAATTGAAACACATTTACTTCAGCTGGGTTCTGCTTGCCGTACCTGATCAGCTAAGCTTGCACTGTTGTTTGAGCTGGTCTGCATTTCAGATCTGGCTAATCTAAGAAAACACTTTATAAATAAGCATTTTCCTTTACTTGCACTGTATTTCTCTTTCAGGTGATTTGGATGTATAGCAAAGGGGAAATTACAAACCTTTGCAAGGCGGCAGATCTTCTGTCTTGAAAGGTGGAGGTGGGACTGATCCACATGAGGATTAAAACTTGTACCCTTGAAATGCTAGGGGGTCAGTCATGCACATCTTACCTTCAGTGAAGAGATCAGGCATTGTATATTGCTAATGTACCTTCACTATGTTATAAGGCAGGGGAGGAAGTATTAAGACAGTAATTAAGGGCCTTAGTATCTCTTAAAAAAAAGTTTGCTTTGAGATAGCTAAGTATTTGGTGCAAGAAGCCAATACTGTGCCTCCCAGGAAGTTATTTTAGGGCACTGTAGAAAGTGAAGATGCTGAATGAGATACGGATGAATGTGCATGGAGATTTCTAAATTTAATTTCTGTTAAAAGAAATTATATGTGGAGTGGCTAATAGAGGGGAAAAACAAAAAGTGGGTTTTTCTTGGGAAGAATTCTTTAAGATACTGACATAATGATGAAGTGTTTGGGATTTTTGGCCAACTACTGACCAATGTGTATTTTCTTGAATCTTCAGTTGCCTTTCTGTGTGAAATTTAAAGCATGCTGAAAAGAAAGTCTTGTATTATTTTTTTTTTGATTGTTTATTTGGTTACAGGAAATTAATTAACTGCAGAGAGGGTTGTGACACAGCGTGCACATTGCTACAAATACTTAGTGATAACATTGTGGAAATGTGTGCTAATTAAGGCTATTTCTTCTGTTGTTGCAACCAACGGAAAGGTGATACTATTGTGGATTAATGTGGGTGAGAAGAAGTAGAAGTGAAAGTTGTTGCAGGGAGCAAACAGGATATTAAAGCAATTAGTATACAAGGTTCTATAGAAATTCAAGTGAAAGCCTTAGTTTCTGTAGAATCAGTGGAAGGTTTTGCAAGTCACCCAAGATAACTGGTATTGCTTGTTGAGTAGCTTCAGTGATTCTCATTAGAAAAGGATCTATCAAAAGTAGAATCTCTTAAAGATTTTTGGTAGCAGCACGTAATGTTTTAACTTCTAAGACATCATAGTCTCCTGAGATTAAACTTGCATCTTTCCTGAATTTAAAAGTAGAGCTTTGATGTGCAGCTGGAGTCTGAATATGAAATCTTAGTTGTGAAGGCATAGCCTACTTAGAAAACTGTACATGTAAATTTTTTCTCTTACAGAAATGTTTAATCAGGAGGATGAAATTGGAGTGTTTTACTTGCACTGAGACTGAAATGTTTTGGAAATGTTTGGAAATGTTTTAAAATTTCTGTTGCGCACCAAACCCACAAAATGTTAAAAGTTGTGTTAAATAAAATAAGAATAAACATCTTTATTTGAAAAAGGAGAAACATTTCAAATATTATTTTTACTTAAAGAAAAACCTTTATTTTTTTATGAGTACATTCCTGATTGCTTTGTTAAACTGCTGTTTGGAGCATGCTTGATAGGAGAGCTGTGCGAGGTAACTGGAGAGCTGT
>NW_009602358.1:49491-60018 GCF_000690535.1 Cariama cristata | reverse complement strand
CAGGAATTAATACTGTGTTAACGACCTGGAGGTCCAAGAACAAGGACCTTGGCAAAGTTCCTTTAAAAATTTGTTGGAATCTAAAAAAGAGCTTTTTGTATGCAAAGTGGGGTTTTAGCTTTATCTTGATATTGCAGTAGTATGTTTGTGAAGTGCTAGAGCTGTAACTGGGCTTTGTTTCAGAGGGCTAAAAATACTTTACAGTCTTAGAGATCTCAGTTCTTCAAGTAGATGTGAACATAACTTTTAGCTTATTTGTTTGATATAATAGTCTGATCTGCATCTTTGTCATCTTTGAAGTGTCCTGCATATTTCTGGTACTACACAGCAAATATTTTATTCGAGTTTAAGGTCTCGAATGAAGAAAAGAATCATCCATTTTCTGAAATATAATCAGTGATTTTTTTTTTCCACCTTCCATAGTAGTGAAAACATACATTTTAAGCCAACTAGTATCTGTAAATAGGTGATTCACAGTTCTTGTATCATGTGCAGTTCTTGAGGCACTAATTTGCATCTCTGCTGGAAATTAGTTGCTTATAGTTAGAATGTTTTGTGCACTTCTAAGAGTTTAAAGATCTGCAAATGTCTTTGGGCAATACAAATATAGTAAATATTTTTTCCATTTACTGGGAATGCTGAGTATTGTCTGGCTTTGATACTATTGTATAATAAATTCAATGTCATAATTAGCAGGTATCTATTGTGACAATGCACATTGGGGCTTTATTGTGAATGCCTTATAGACGCAAGGCAAAAGTAGATAAGGCTTATAAGAATGGGACTCTTTCAGAATGCATTAGTAGGAAATTGGACTGTAAATAAAAAAGGTGGTAGATAAGGAATTGTTTTGCCTCATCTCAAGGCAAAATGGAGAACAGACAAGGATGCTATACTTTTTATGTCTTGATTCAGATGCTTCAATATGCAATATAACACATGTATACAATGTATACAATATCAACATTATTCTGAACAAATCCTACACTGCTATTTAACAACTCAAATCATTTGAGAAATAGGTAGGAGCTCTCTGGAAGGCAGACTGACATACCAGGACACTTTTTGGGGACATTCTAGATCAACAGGCTTTCTGATGTAGTAGTAGTAGACGACTTCTAATAACTATTCCACCCACCCCAAAAATTTTAAGACTGGGTTCTGTAAACCTTAACACTTCAGAGTGACTTAAGACTACACCACCATGGAAGCATTTCTCCTTTGAAGACTTGCGAATGGGGTTAGGTAACTCTTCTCAACAAAGTATACTGACTGAATTAGCCAAGATACTGTACGTTGTAGCCATTACCAAGCAAAAATTAAAATGCTATTTATGTTTTGTGGATGTTCTACTTGTCTATGTCCCTGTGCTTTTTCGAACAACATTTATTTTCATACTGTCTCTGTTGATATCCCGCTCTCCCTGTCTTTTCATGCTGAAGGCTTCTTGCAGTGAGCAGGAGTGGCAGAAATGGCTGTATACAGGCTTCTCCCCAGCTGCAGCTCCTGACAGAGGGCATTAGCTTCAAAATGCTACAGCTGTATCTCCCTGGGCAGGATGGAAATGCAGGGCTTCCTGGGGACACTGCTCCTCATAATCCCCTTTCTCCTGTGATGTTACCCTAGTAGCGTTCCTCATACTTTATTTTTAGCATGGCTCTACTCTCATTTTCTTTAACAATGTTTAAATGAATGGAGTTCGGATTAAAAGGAAAAAGAACTCTGCAAAGTTCAGTTATAAAGCACTGCCAGGTGCTGCCAGCCTCCTACTAATAAATTCCCATCCCCACCCCATCACTGGTTTTGTCTGTCCCCAGAACAGTAATGGTAAGAAGGGTCTTTTTCTGCAGACTACTGATGTAGTAAGAGGCAGACTTGGGGCTGGAACTGTGAAGTGCAAAACAGAAGTTTGCTTGTAAATATTGGGTCTGTTACTGGCTGTTCAGTACTATTAAGCTCATCTGTGCAGAATAGTGTTTAGGTCATGGAAAATCTTTCACGTCTTTTTCTTGCTCCTGAATGAGACATTTTCAACAAACCTCACTTGTTTCTGTCCTATGTGCTGAGCTTGCTGACAAAAATCTGATCCTGTATCATGGTTTTGTCCAATACATTTTACCCTCTTGATTTTGGAACCAGTACAATTTAGAAAGAAACTGTTAGGTTCTTGGCATTTGAAATACACTTAGAATAGCCCCCTGTTAGCCCAGCTGCTCTGCAGTCTTACCCGAGTTGCATCCATAGCTGAGCACGATGGAACTTGGCCTCCTCAGAGGAGACTGAAAGTCCAGACAGACGATTAAAAGATGTTGGCTCTTCAGAGTTGGTTGTTAATCACTGTTCCTTTTTGAGCCTTTTTCGATAAATTTTTTTTCTTTATCTGGAAAATAATGTGATCCTGAAAATTCAGTATATTACTTAACGTTGATTTCTGGCTCCTATCTTTATCATACAGCATACGGCACGTCTTCAGAGAGGACACTATCTGGAAGTAAAACACTAATGATATTTTAATCTGGCGTGATCTTAGGAGCTGTAGGTAAATAAAACGTTTGGTTTTTAACAATGTAATAAGTTGTTTCTGAGAACACTTGAATTACTTTTAGACAAAGCGTTTAAACCAGCTGGAATTCTTTCAGTTGGATGTCAGGTGGCTCCCGCAGAGGCTGGTGCAGAGCTGGCTGTGGGCAGATTTAGCCACATTCCCCCCCAAGCCAGGGAGCAAAAGCTGCGGGGCAGCACCATGTTGGCCTGGCTGCTGGGTCAGGTCTGGCTTGCAGGCATTGCAGTGAAAGCCTGAACTCAAGACTGTCTGTGCTTATCTTTGTATATATGCACTAAATGATTGGTTTTCATGTGATTTGTTTTGTTTTATTGCTTTCACAACAGTGCTGTTGGAGCGTCTTCTGTTGGGAGTATACAAAAGGCTAGGAGCTATATTTGATACAAGCTATAGTTTTGTCTCTTTTCCTCCACTGTATCAGACAAAATCTCTGCTTGTGGGTGGGTACTGGGAATCAGGGGTTTAAATTTGTTTTCCTTACAAAGAAAGGCTTATGTCCTTTTTATTAATAAAGTGAATGGCAAATTCGGGTAAATACCTCAGATGTTTGAATTGTGAACCTGTGACTAACTCTCTAATTCTGAATGGGAAATTTTGTAACTGGGCATCTAGCTCCAGTTGTGTCATCTTGGCTATAGGTGTCTCCATTATTTCTGAAGACCTGAGCTGTGAGGCTGTTCTGAAGTTGCGGAGATCTGAGGTGATCTTTTGGCTTTCTGGCTAACAGAAACCATGTGCTTGAAAAACAAAAAGTTCATAGAGCATCCAGGGGAACCAACACAGACAGGAAAGCATTGTGTCAGTGTGCTCCTGGTCATGTTCTTCCTGATTATACACCAGTTGCAGGATTTTTCAAAGCTGTTGCTTTCAAGACCAAATAACTCCTATTGTTGCTGTCCAAATAGGAAATGAGGACAGTATATTCACTAAAATCTTGATGAAGATTTCCATGAATGTAATTGTACTATTGAAAGGCCTTCAAGCAAACAGAGATTCAAGTTGATAGCAAAAGTCTATTTACATTTGTGTTGGTTCTGTAACCAAGAAAGCTTACTGTTGTTAATAAGGCAGGTTAGGGTGAGGGGAATTCCTGACAATGTTATAAGGAGACTTATATGAAATATAAAGAGTAGAGTTCCTCAATCCATAACTACTTCTGTATACCCGTGCTGAGTCTTTCTTTATGTCTTTTCATTTTAATTTGAAGTTTTTGTAGTGTTACTCTTCCCAGTCACATTGCAGTTTTATTCTCTTTCCATGATAGGTTTGGCAACTTTCCTTCCTTATGTATTGAAATAGCTGTTGTTGATGTATACCATTCATTATTATTATTTTTGCTGGTTTGTATTTTAATAAGTAAAATAAACAGTGCTGTGTTGCTATGGACACTAATACATAAGCATTGGAGTTAGGAGACTGAGTGTTGTGTCTATTTTTGTCTGTAACAGAGACTTTCCCTTGTTGCAATTCTCACTAGGACTAAATTTGTGATAGGAAATCTGACTTTTAATGACAGCTGTTAGAAATCTGCAGATTTTTTCTTTTAGCATCTATGCTTTCAATACCAGAATAGATATGGATCTTTCTAAATACTAAACATCATCAGTTTTATGTAGGCAGTCCATACATTTCTTTCTCAGAAGTCTGTTTTTATGATGAATGTTTTCTTTTTGGGATACTAAGATATTCTGTAACACATTTGATAATTTGAAAGAAATCATTGTATTCATTAGTCTTAAAATCTAACTTATACGAGTTTTACCTTCCGTTAATTTGTATAGTATACTTCCATACAAAATTGATTCATGGAAGAACATTTGCTACAGAGATATGTCTAAAGGGAAGTTAAAAATTCAGTCTCTAAGGACAAGGAAAGATATTGAAAGAGGGAAGTGTGAAGACTTTCTATTGCCGTAGCTTTTTTTTTTTGTACCTTAGCTTTTTTTCTTGTTTTAGAGTAGAAAGAGAAAATTAACATTTTCTGAGAGATCTGAGGAAGGACTTCTTTTTCTAAGACATCTGATACCAAGTTGCATTGAGACTGAATAGGAGTTTGTGATCCAGTTCTTTTAAATTCCTTTGAAGGTTCCAGTGAGGTGGATTCAGTGTTTCAGCACTACAGTTTTATGCTTTTATTTTAAAGTTTGAGCCTACAAAATAGTGCATATATGTTTCTTGGCATCATGCCAATTATTTCCTAAAAGTTTCTGAAGTATCTGTGGATGACATTAGACAACTTTCAACTTTGGCCTGGATTTTTGCCTGCCTTTAGTCTGGCAGCATGAGGCTCATTTAGAAACTGCTTGTAGGCCTGTAAATGTTTTCTTAGACTAGCAAAAAATTCCTTGTTCCAGACATTCATATTGACTTCAAAAATATATATACTTTGAGCAAGGGTATGGTATCCTTGCATCCTGTATAAAAGCACTTCTCACTTTTGTAACACTTGGACAGGAAATATGAGTGGTGGAGCTGTAGCAATGAAAGTGATTTTTTTTTATTTTTTTTTCCTATGCCAAGTCAAAATATTTCTATTTATCTTTGAGTGACGGTTTGAAGCCCTGTCTGCCGATCTGTTCACAAACAGGGTGCATGTATCTGAGGGAATACATGGCTGATACATGCTCTAGACAGCTGGACCATCTATATGGAGCCACCAAGATCATTGTTGCTTGGTTGTAGTTCTGTTTCTCTCATTAAAGCATTAACTCCCTCTAAAAGTAGTCACGTGGGATGCAGAAATAGAACTTTAAATTCCAGTGAATTAATACAAATATTGTGAAACACAAGTACAATTTTTATATGTATGTATGTCCCTTTGACGTGGGAGGTTTTACTGTTTAAAAAAACAAACACAAAACAACACACACACGCACACACAGGAACCAAACCAAAACCACAAACCACCACCCCAACAAAAAAACCAGACAAAATAACCCCCAAGAGTGGAGAAAATACCCACATTCACACCAACATGAACTCCTGAAAGGTAGACATTTAAACTGCAGCAAATACAAATTGGGTATATTCTAACTGCTGTTCTGTTTTCCTCCTTTTCTAGTCTCTGAGGATGTAATTGCAGTGAGTAAGGGAAAATGGATGATCCTAACTGAACCACAGTGAATTACACTTAGCAATGTTATTCCTTTCAATGCAGGTTCCAGACACTGCTGCTCCACAATGTTATGGGAAAGCAGAGAAAACCTGGTGAAAACTTACTGCGAAATAAAGCACAGCAAACTACCAGAAGTCAGTGATAGATGAACTTACAGAAAATATTTAAACTGGTTTTTGAAAAAGTTTTTTAATCACCCTGAAGAGTAACTCAGTCTTAATCAGCACTGTCAGCAGATCGATCATGCAGTTGTTAGCTGTGCAGATGAAGCTGGGAAGTGTCCACCACCACACATAGATTTGGGTGAGCAGAGCACTGTACACACCTATGTTAGACACTCCCAGCTGTGGAGCCATTCATAGCATCTTCGGAGCAAACTAAAAATGTTTGTGGGTGAAATAAATAAAGACCGTAAACCAAAAGCATTACACATCTCCTGAGCAGTGTGCTAGGAGCTCTGGGAGGGATGCTGTCCACAGGCCTCGCAGCTCTTGCAAACAGTGCTTGTACAGGCACACTTGCAATGAGAGAGGGATAACCCTGCTCAGCTGTAGGGGGTTAAACAGGAGACGACTTCTGTCCAGCACTAACAGAATAGTTAGTGTGTAATGGCCGCGGGAGAGGGTGCACCCAGGGAAAGGTTTTAAACTAATTTGAGATTTCAGCTGTATAGCTTGGGTATGCTAACATTATTTTTTCTGTTTTTACATAGATTAGTTAACAATTTTTTTTAAAAAATCCCATTTATTATTTTAATGTACCAAAGATGTCAGTCTGAATACCTTCTCCCAGCTCTGCTGAACTTGATCCTACGCTGGGCTAGTCTGTAGTATTATAATCTGTAGTAGACTACACAGAGCAGGGAGTGGCGGTGAGCACAGTCCTGCATTTAGTAAGAGTCTGGCTGTCGTGGTCACCATGTTATGTTTGCTGTGGAACAGAAGTTTCCTTTAATATGGGGGAATGTAGAGCTAAATATTTAATTAGCTGAGATCATGTGTCACCTAAATGTTTGTCAAATGTTCATTTTATGGCTGCACACTTACATGCTAACTTGTGAGTTGGTAGGTAAGCATAAACTGGTAAATTTGGAGATTTTTCTAGCAGCTTGTATAAGAATTGAAATGATTGCTTTTAGTCATTTACAGTTTCTGCCAAAGCAGGACCTGATGAATAGCCTAGCACGTTCAGTGTCACAGTGATGCCAGAAGCATGTCATGAATTTCTTCACTGCGTTAATGTATTTGTAGTCATTGTAATGGGTTATGTCAGTAGCAGTGTCTTACTCCCGTAAATGCTGTTGGCACAATGTTAAGCTGTATTGTGATGGAGCCCTTGAAATGAGATTGCAAGACAGGCTTTTCTGTTGATTCTAGATTATTATAAAATGAAATAGTTACCGAGTAGGTGATGTTAGCTGCAGTTTTTTTCTTCTGGAGAAACAAATACGTACTTGCAAATACTTTTTGAAGTTTGAATGTTGGCTTACAGCTATAACATAGCTATATTTTAGTTGTTTGCTAAAAGCATACTCAAGTACTTGACAACTTGCTACATTATTGTGGTGAACTGGCCTCCTGACAGACCTTTCTGGGTTTGAAATTTTACAGCAAAGGAAGAAAAATAGAAAGTGTATTTTGTAAACATCATAGAAATCGTAGAACACTTGGATTTCCTTTTTGAAAGGATAGATTGGGAAATGGAACTCTTGTCTAAAACAATGATAGGATGGTACCTGCTCAGAGGCATAACTGATGTGATTGCCTGTGAATTGTTAGAAGGGATAAAGAAATAAAACAAACAAAAAAACCTAACCACCAAACTGTAGTGCAGGCTGAAAGTGTAAAGTTGATTGAAGTCTTCCTTTTCAGTTAGCAATCATAAATCCTCATTTTTGTCCTGGTTATGCATTTTCACTTTGGAGCTTATAGAATTGCATCCTAAATCTCATTTCTTTGAAAAGTAGTGTGAGAACGATGGGCAAAACATTTCAGAAGACTAGTGATTGGGGATGTCTTAAATTTTGGGTGACCAAACACATGTGTATTAAAAGTGGGCAAGTTTCACAGTATCTCCACTGAAATCTAGAAATACTTTGATGGTGTCCAGTCAGGAACCAGAAGAGTCATTTGAAAATCTTGACTATGACTGCTTGTATTTTGTGATGTGTCAAAGCAGGAACACCTGTCAGGAAAGAGTCAGTCTCAAGTTTAGTTTTATTTTATTGTTTCACAAAAAAGCGTTCTATTTGTTTAATGGGACTTGAGGTTTTTGCTATTAATTTAACAGGATTTTGTGGTACGCTCAAGATTTGGGTAAATCAGATTGACGGAAGCCTTCTGTGTATTCCTCTTTTAAAACACTCCCATTCTAATTTCTACAGTATATGTGTAAATAAGTGTCTTGTGAAGATACCAATCTCAGTTTTACAGTTTAATTGTACACCGTCATTAAAACAGCTGAAACCAATACTGAGACCTGTGACAACTTCAGGGATTGATTTAAGAAATTTTTAATTACATTGAAAATAAGTTTAAAGTAGAACAGTTAGAGAAGTTGTATCATTCAATATGTAAAAGTTTTATTCAGTCTGTGGAAGTAATCTAGGAATCACGCAGATCCCAACATCCTTGGCGAATCAGTTCCACAGGATTATGAAATGTCTGCCCGTGACTTATTCAGATTTGTGTTGAAATACTTATTCCTGGTTTGAAACAAGTTTGTTACTGTAGGGCAGACAGAATGCATTGCACAAGTGAAGTCAGCTGTATTTCTCATATACCCACAGTGTAACACAAATTTTGATAGCTTTGATACCAACCTTCGTAATTGATTGATGTATATTTGTTTTGGCGGGGGTGTTGCCTTAGGTATCGTCCTTCCTCCCCTCCCGTGGCCTCCCCCGTTGGCTTTTGTACCCCGTTCCCCGCTCAGCACAAGCGCGGCAGTACAGCACGGCTGTCAGGGCACCGCTGGCTGGGACAGGCACCTGGGAGTAGGCGGCGAGGGATGCCTGAGCTGGCACTTGACCTGTGAAGAATGAACATCAAACGATCTCTGTATTTCATCTGGAATCAAGTACTTAGATCTGTAGAAGAATTTTGCATAAGTGCAAACTAAGGATTACTATTTATCATTATTGTCTTTTTCATCTTCACATTATTCTAAAATAATCAGAATAGCCTTTGAGGTTAGGGAAGGTACTGGTTTTCCGATTATGTAACTGGCTGACATAAAGCACAAAGAAACAAAGTAACCTACCTAAGATGAGGCTATTCTGTATCAGCCCCAGAAACAGAACCTGAGTTTCTCTTTGCTTTGTATTTCAAGTTCTGGAAAATTTTTCTTTCCTTGAGAAAAAAAAAAAAAAGCATTTACACATATTTAACACGTACACTCGTGTGTCCTCATACAGGAGGCAGTTATCTGTTTGAAGAAGGTCACTCCAGCAGACGCCTTGGAAACAGAAACTGCGAGTCTGTGAAGACTGTTGATCTTGCTGGGGTTCTCCTGAGGTTAAAGGCTTTCTCCTCACTGGGCTGTCTCACTGTTACAGCTTCTGCCTGGCTGAGTGCTGGCCATGCCTCTGTCTCCTCCTGACTGCTCTGTGGGGCTTCTCAGGTTTTCACAGCCTTTTCTTTCTGCTTAAGGATGTCCCCAGATGGTTGCATCTTATATCTGGGAAGTATCTTTGAGAATGAAGTTCTTCCTACCCAGAAGCCAGCTGAACCTCCATTTCAGCACGGATAGGGATAGAGGAAAATAGCCCTTGCTAAGACCTGTCAGGTGGGGAGGAGAGACAGGTTTCAGCAGGAGCAAGGAGAGGTTCAGCTGCTCCGCTGGCCTCCTCTGCTCACCGGCACAGGCACGGGATTGCAACAGAGGAAGAACAGTGTCTTCAGTGATGGTGCTGTGCTGCGTGGGAGCTGAATGAGGAGTGGGAGTGAGAGAGAGAGACTGAGAGACACTGGTGCTGAGCGAATGAGAGTGCCTTGGGTCTCGAGGAAAAGAAGGGAAGATACTGTTCACTGCGTTCCTTGGGGACCCTGGAGTGAGATAGGAGGGGGATTTTTGGCTGGCCTAAACTTCCTGCTTTCTGCTTCGTCACTCAATTCCTGCTAACAATAATTTCATCTGGGAAATACCTGGTAAGACCAACCAGTACAATGTTAGAGGGTGGAGACATGTAATCGTTATTGTTATCTTAAAGTTACTGAAGACTTTTAAATATTTTTTTAAGTCCTAAAAAGAGAATCTGGTAGAAGTTAGAAATTATGTGCCCATGTAGAGAACCTAACTGGGAAAAACAGAAGAGTATGAGGGAGGATTAATGGGAAAATGAGACATGTACTTTCACGTTAGACTTTGTCCTTCTAAATCATGATAGGAAGAACTGGAGCAGATGCATACCTTTTGGAATACCATGGGTGATATTTGAATTGGCATTAGCCAGACAAACACAATCTTTAGTAACCATGAATGATTCTAAAATGTCAGACAGGTTTAACTCACAGCTCTGTAGCACATACCTTCAAATTTAAAATTACAAAACCTTTTACGTTTGAGAATGTATGCTATACTGAGTTGTACTGAAAGTACAGAAAAATGTTCTTGAATTAAAGAAAGAAGGAAGAGCTAAGTTTTAGTACTAAAATATTTGCTACGCTTGAGGATTACAGTTGAGGATTACAGTATTAAGCCGATTTAGGACATTAGATCTGAAGTACTGGGACATAAACCAGAAGTGTTATCACAGGTTTTGTCAGAACTCATTCTCACTCTATCTGTTTGTATTGATCTTGAGTTCTTAGTTGAACATGTTAGTTGCCTAAAATGGTACTATAATTCA
>NW_009602358.1:39422-49460 GCF_000690535.1 Cariama cristata | reverse complement strand
GTGTGTAGTGAAATTATTTTGGAATAAACCCCCCCTGCAGTCATGTCCATTAAATCAGTTCATTTTTCATCGCCTATTGCTAAGGTTGACAGAAAAAAAATATTCCTGAACCTCAGTCAGAGGCATGCAGCTTTATTAGCAGGACATTAGTCCTCCATGCCCGTGCCCGCAGCGCAGAGCTGGTGGCGGGCGGAAGCAGCATCGTGCCTCTGTGCCACAGCTGGCAACGCCGGCCGTGAACAGAAACACCCGCCGCTCCGCCGAGGTGCACCCAGGAAGGGCCTGCTTGGACAGGCCCAGCCGACCCACACTGCTTGGGCTTGGCTCAACCTTCCCACTGAGGAAATTGCTGGCAAGGGGGGGACTTGGGTTTGTAGGAACAAGGGGAGAACGACTGATGCGTAGGCAGCGTTCCCGGGCTTTGGAGCTCTCAAAGACATGAAAAATGCAGGCACATGGGATCAGAGCTGTCTTTTCTAAAAGATTTGGGGGCTTTGGAGGGTTTTGTTTGTTTGCTCACCCATAAAAAAAAAGGCATTTCAGTATCTTGACGTCATTTTTTGGGCTTTATTTTTAGTGCCTGGTAACATTACAAACACAAAATATTTAGCTATTGAGCCTGTTGGATTTGAAATAACTTGAAATAGCTTTAAAGAGGCTTTCTGAAGTACTCATTTTTTTCTGTTGCAGCATGTACATTTTTTGATCCAATGTTTTTACAAGGGCTGGAAGACTGCCATTATGTTAAAGCCAGTGTTACCACTTGGTTTGATAAGGAGGAAGTCTGGTTGGTCCAAGATCAATATAGGGGGGTAATGTAAATGTTTTTTTCAGCCTTCTTACTAAAAAACATTTTTCTGACTATTTTATTTCAATATAGAAGATGTCCCCTGTATCTGGTTAAGTACCCAAATTAGCTTTCCGTTAAGCATGAAGACAAGGTTGAGGTGTATTCAAATACAGTTTGCCTATAGAAGCAAGGTATTTCTTTTATCTCTGTAGTAACCAACTATTTATTGGTACATAGGGAACTTCAGACAGATAATCTAAATTTGGTGTTGTTTTTGAATTGCTATTCATTTTACATACATCATGATTATAAGGGTCTGTTCAACAGCGTTAGAAATTACACTGAAGATGCCTGAACTCACAGAAGAAAAGGCAGAAAGAGAAGTTGTGTTGGGTTTTTATCAGCTCAGGAATTACTTCTGTACAAATGCGACAAGCTGCTAATTCACCTCTCTATCTAGTCATCAAAGAAGGAGCTATTGGGGATTGCATAACCCACTTCTCTGCCAAAGAAATTACCACACGTGCTTAGTTTTTAAGTTTCATGTATCAGTGCAGCCTTCAGTTTTCAAAACAAACAAAAAAAGTGAATCTAATACCCACAGCCTGGCTCCGGATGAGGTGGTTGGTGGCAGCCGGTACCCCAGAGGAGGACAGAGGTGCTGGAAGGGATTCCACCCCTCAGGCCGCCTGGCTGCAGGGGCAGTGAGGGAGCCCTCCGCTTTGAGACAAAGCCCAGAAAGCTGAAATCCAAACCGCGTTTTCTGACAGCAGGTTTTTAAAGAGAGATCTGCCCACTGAAACTCTGCCATCACGAATGAGTGACTTCTAGCTGTAGCAGGATTCCTTTGGAGTATATTATGGAAAATAAATTTTACAGCCCAAGCTTTAAGGTGTTTTGAGGCATGCTCTGAGGAGGCAGACAGGGATATATGATGCGTTGCTGCCAGGTCGTGTTGTTACTGCAAGTGTCGTGAGAGTCTGGTGCTTTCTTACAGTCCAGGTTCCATACAGCCGTGCGATTATGTGAAAAATGAATTAAAATTTTAGCTCTCCTAATGTGGAGAAAAACATGAAAAGATGCGTCATAAAGGACACTTCATGACAAGAAGTGTGTGAAATTTTATATAAAAAGTTAAAATCAGTCAAATATGATGATGCTAAATGCAAAGTGGAAACATACTGGTCACTATATAATGGAATAATTGGAACTAACTGCAAATTTTCTGCTTCATCTAAGCCAGTAGACTAGAAACCAGGGATTTACTCTTAAGTTCAGAGAAAACATCCGTTTTCAGTCATGAAAGAGGATTGCCTTAGGGTCACTAGTTGGCAGGATTCTTTAGTTAAAGAATGTTGCACCATCTCCCACAAAAAATACGGTTCCCACTGCTTTTCGTCTGCGTTGAGCACCGAGTGCTCAGTCCTCTTCCGTAGCAGTTTTCTTGCTGACTTCATTGTGCTCTCAGGTGCCTCCAAAAATTGTATGTGAAATAGTGTTCTTTACTTTAACTTTGGTTTAAGTATTGAAGGTGGTCACGTTGATAGGTATCAGATATTTACATTTTGTAGTATCTTATTACAAAATTTGGACATGGATTTTAATTTTGTTAATAAATTGTCAAGCGCTTAAAGAAGGGTGCAGCCTCACATCAAATGTGCGGGCTTATAAATCAGAATTAGGATAATAGGTGTTTTAAAACATGGACCTATAAAAGCTTAGGTGAACGGCAAAAGTTGTTTAGGAAACGCTATTTTTTTCCTTTCATCATTCTCAGCTATGCATAGGTTTAATGGAAAACTGGCAATAACTCCTGCTGGAGTTCATTGTAAAGGTCTGTAGAATATAACTTTAAGGTATTCTGACCTTGTAGTTCCAGCTTAACTAAAAATGTGGATTTAAATGCATTTAGTGAAATTGATGTAGAAGGCTGTGTGATTGGGATTCTTGTTTGCATATATGAAAGTCTGACCTATGACCATGGTATCTAAAAGGCTACTAACACACTTCTTCGTTACAAGTTCTCTGCTTAGTTTTTTTTTACTTTCACATTTTCTTCTCTGTACTGAGTGAATTTAAGATTTACTTAAAGTAGTTTGAGTTGTTTTGGTATAGTGTTTATATTGGAGGCTTTCTTGTCATTTGCTCTAGCGTGATGAAGACTGAACTCTCTTGCTGCGGGACAGTGGATCAGGAATGAGGTAGTGGTCAGTTAGTTGGAAAGAAATGTTGTTGATTACTGTCCAGAAAAGAGGGGGAAAAAAGACCTGATGAGGTGTTTTGGTTTGGTTGGAATGCACTGTTAGAATGCAGTAAGGGATGAGGGCTTATTTTACACATTGTGAAAGATTCCTAGGACATGTTTGATATAAGCTATGTGTAGACAGAACAGATAAACAGATTGTGATTGAGATCTGTGGGCCCTTGGAAAAGATTGCCAATTGTATGGTTTTTCAACGGACTGAGATCTTATCACTGTCTTGAAAGTTGTGCAGGGCCACTGTGAAAAGAAATGTGGCTTTAAAAGCAAGTAGAATTAATTAACTTGAAAAGTCTCTTTTGCAATCTGTAGAGCATATTTGCAGTCATCTGCAGCTGAAGACCATATTGCCCCCACGCTTCAGCCTTCCGTCTTGTGCTATGTTGGTGACTGAACTGTAAGGTTTCCTTCATGCTTCTGATCTCGTCCTCAGCGTCATTAGGATTCCTTAATGGAAAAGCAACTCTGCAACAGATTGGCAAGGAACATATTGAATCTATCACATCAAAGAAATAGTTGTAGGATGGCGTGAAGACTCTGCTTCTTTTTAAAGCGATTGTATGTGCAGATCTTTGAGTCCCTGTGTGATTTTATGGACTTTGATCAGAGTCCATACAGCTGTAGTTGTTTTGAAGAATCAGATGTTACTGTTGTGCTGTGAAGGTTAAAGGATGGTGTTTTCCTTACTTCTTGGAGGCTAACATTGCTACTTACTTGGTGATACGGCAATTTAAATATTATTATTTTGGTACCACTTGGCTTCTGAAATACTGATACAAGAAATTCTGTGGAAACATAGGTAATTATTTTTAAAACTGATTTTCATTACATAGAATAATTATATGTTTCTCTAAAATGTTTTTATACAATGCTTAACTTAAATACACACATATATTTCTAGAATTATTTACTACTGTGTGACAGATACACAGCTGTGAGTCGTTTACATGAAGAGTAGACAGATTCCTAAAAATGGAATGAAAAGCTTTAATAGCAATAGAGATCTGGTGGAAATTTATGTGCAAATGTCCTTTATTATATGATCACTCCCATATAAATATATAGCATTGAAACAGCATTGCAAAGCCTAAGGTTTCATATTCAAACATTTAAAGATTAGAAAGAAATTGTGTCATTGCTTGCACAGTTTTAAGGCATCTTCTTGTGTGTGTGTGTTGTGATACAGCCTTTAATTACACAACCAAATTTTCCCCCATGGGATTCCTAGTTTTTCAACATGGCTAATACTCACTGTCTTTTCTCATGGCTGTCTTAAGATGTGTCAGCATAACAGTGATCTCTGTGGTGTCCCAGGGAGCTCTTTGGCCATTGTGGTGTAGCACCTTTGGTATAGTGGTAGAGAGGAGTTTCCAGGACAGCTTTCAGCTGCTATGAGGAGGAGGAGACTATCCTTCCTTCTCCTCATTTCCCATTCCATTCACTTCATACCTTGTAATTTGAGTAATAGTATCAGGGGCAACATCTGCTGAATGATGAAGCAGGAAATGTGAAAACTCTGCATGGGTTCCTCACAGTTCATCAACCAGGCTGGAATATTTTACCTTCACAGCACAGACTTTCCTGCTTGAACTGATGCAGTAACTTTGGCAGTGGTGGGTTAGTTGATGCATTATCTGAAGTGGCCACAGAGGGAAGATACATTGGGGTGAGGGTAACTAAGGGGATAGCTGTCTGCAGGTTTCACAGCATTTGCTGATGGGAAAGGAAGATACAGGAATCACACATCCTCTTTCTGGCTCCCAGGGAAGAGACTCTTTTGCCATAGGCCATTGTTACCTGGTTTTGTCTCGGTTTTCTCTGATTTCTCAAAATGTTCTTTGGTAATAGGATAAATGCTAATTTTAAAGTACGGAAGCAGGATGCATACAAAAGAGGCTTTCATTTTTGAAAGTTAAATTACAGAGAAATTAAAGAAGCAGCTTTTCCAAGCATAGGCACAGATTGAAATACTTTTGCATTAATTAATATTACAAACTTATGTTTATAGTGGAAAAGTTAATTTGAAAGAAAAATATTCGTCTTCCTGATGCCATTAGTACTATCAGCATTTTTCATTCTGTGTCATTCCTGAGGAAGGTTAGGAAGGCAGCAGCAGACAACCTCCATGTGTGGCAATATGGAAGCTTAATTTAAAAAAATTAATTTACCAAAGATATTGTGTAAGTGTTTGGAAACTATAATGGCTGTGATGCCTGAGAGAAGAGAGAGAAATCCCTAATGTGGTAGAAGAGCCTGCAGGGAGTATCCGAAGTGCAGGGCTGGGTTCAGCCAGTTGGCTCACTAACTTCTACTGGACTACTAGAAACATTCCCCTTCACAGTTTGCTCTGAAATACATTCTCAATTATTTGTGTGTACCTTTGACAAAATTCTCTCCGTACACAGGACCTGCTGTACTCAGGTTTTTGGAACCCAAAAACAAGCTCTTTATTGATGGTGAGGTCAGGGCGCTTCTGGGAACAGTGGCTCGTTGGTTACCAGCTGCTCCCCAGCCAGAAGGAGATCGTCTCTGTTTGAATGAGTCATACTTTGGTTCTTTTTCTTATTTAAAAAAAAAGACGACTGTTGTACTATTTGCTGTGATACTTCTTTGTGGTGCGATTGATGGACTTCAGAAAAATGTTAACTAGTATCAGAATTACTGGCAGAAATGTTTCACGTACAGCTTCTGCATGTACGTGCTGGGTGCCTTCTAAATGGCATCCTCATGCTGCTGCTTGAAGAGTCGGTAGCCCTGTGAGCAGTGCTTTCCCTTTCCCATCCAAGTGAGATAAGAAGTTGGCTCTTAAGGTGCCAACAGTTTCTATTGGTTTTAGTTTTTTGTTTTGGCAAATTTTGTTTTAGATCGGGGAGCCTAAATGGAAGTTGGAAATAAAACTCTCATACATAAATAGCAGTGAAACAAGCAACTATGCTAACCTCTGCTTTCAGTTACAGTAACATAAACTTGAGGAAGCTTTGCTGATACCTTCTGCATGCAAGTGTAGGTAGAATTTGGCTCAGTAGTCAACTCCTTAATCACTGGATTTTCTGGTATGCAGCTAATTCTGCTCAGCATATGCTACTGCTATTTTTTTTATGTTATACATTGGTTTGGGAATAATATTGAGATACCAGTGTTCCCAGTCTGAAATTGGAAGCCAGCGTTGGACAGTCTGTTTTTCATTCATTTTGTATTTGTCACTAAAGAAATACCCCAATATTGGTAATGATCCCAAAAACTCAAATGAGATTGTTGAATAGTAGTTATGCATGTTTAAAGTCAGTTCGTGCTATGAATGATGAAAAAATACTGAAGCCTTAGGACAGGTGTCTTGTCATTGTAAATAAACTTTAAAAGCAGAATCCACTGATTTAGGGACAGGGTTGTTAACAGTTTCAGACCAAGCAGAAAATTTTGCTTGTGCTCTGTGATGCATCTGGAGCTACTGATAGGAAGTGTAATATCAAATAAACTTTCATATTGCATTTCCTAATCTTAAGAAGTTGTGGTTGTTTCAGACAGGACTATAAGTTCATAGAAGAAAACATGAAATTTGTATATGTGTGTATTTTAGGTTCTTATTAAAAAAAATGCCTTGCTTAAATGTCGGTAATCACTGATCCACACTGATGTGCCTTTTGGTGAGTTAGTTAAAATGCATCTCCAAATAATACCATGAGAAATATGGCTTGTCTATACGGCTTATATATGTATATATAAAATATGTATTATTTTACTTATAAGTAGATAGAAGAGGAAATGCCTTGAGAGGTCCTATCTGGTTTTGGCTTTGCTAACATTTCTTATCTGGGCATTTAAAGGCAAGTCAGCAGCTGATGTACAAGGCTAAAGATGAAATATATCCAAAGAAACAGATGGATGGAAAAAATGAATTAGTAAGAGTCTTGTTAAGCTTTGGAAGGTCGATAAATGACATATCCTTTTTGTTCTATTTAAGAAAGATTGATGATCTGACAACATAAAAAGTTATTAGTCATACAAAGCAAATAGAGGGCAGATAGAAATAGTACTTTTTGTGGGGGTTTGGGGCCGTCTAAGCTTTTTATCATTGTGTCAGTTTTGTGCTTTTCTTTGTATGTAGATTTACAAGTAAAAGATATTAAAATTGTCCTTGCTGGGAAATGACTGGCCATCATATGCAGCGTTTTACCCACTCATATTCTTTTGAGCTGCACATTACCATTCCATTGAAGTGTTCAGTTACTCTTATTAAGAAATTTGTATTTATTCTTAAATTTATAAATGTTGCTCAACAACCTGACAATGGGAACTCACACTGTAGGACTGACTTGGCTGTTGGAATGTTGACAACATTATTTTAAAATGGTTATAAGAATTAAAAATCGGTTCAAGATAAGCCCATCTAAGATTTCTTAAGAAACAACTTTGCTTAAAAAAAAGTTAAAACATTCTTTCCTGTTGAAGGCCAAGGATGCTCTTTGAGGTTACCTGGTGACTGCACAGAAAAAGCCCCCGGAGGGGATTGTCCATAAAGGAACTAGAAAGTAACAGTCCTTTTTCTCTGCATGTTTTTCTACTGCTGATCGACACAAAACATTGTTATTTGGAGATTTTTCTAGTAGCTCTCCAGCCTGCATAACACCACCATTCACAAGCTTCTGAGGGGAGAAAGAGCAAGTGTGCCAATGCAACCAGAGCTGCTAAATAACCCGTGTTGCTCAGGATGCCCTTGCCCTGGACCATGCTAGGAGTGGAGGAACAGCAAAATCCTGTTCCAGGGTAGAGGACCCTCATGATGGAGGCATGTTGTTAACCTTTCAATTGCAAGAAGAATGAAAGTAGAGCGATCAAACTTCAGCGTTCGATAGCATTCAGCAAACAGTGGTGGAAATGATCACTGTATATTTAGCAATGGGAAGGTTGTAAATGTCTGCACCCTAGTTGCGTGGTCAAAGAAAAGACAGTTGAGATTATAGCAAAAAGCTTAGCCCCTCAAAACCTGCATTTTCTTAGTACATGCTAGGCACTGTCTTGAACTAATGCAAACCCCACTACATTTAATATAGATTTTAAAAGATAAACCAATAAAATGTGAATTCCATTCTCAAAAATATGAAAGTCAAAATTACCATTTCCCTGCCAGCAATTATTCAGCTTCTTACACTTGTGCAATCTTTCATACAGCTTTGTATGATGTAAGTTTCCTTTATGATGTTGTATTTTTTTAATTTATATGTATGTATGTATATGTTCTGAATTCATAATTTAGATGAGAATTGTAACATGTATCTCTTAATCTCTTCAAAATGGAAGTCACAACTCTTATTCCACAGTACAGTGGTCTGTGGCAATAGCTTATTTTCTTAGTGAAACTTATTTTACCCAAACCAGTAGTGATGGTATTTCTTTGACGGAACAAATTTAAATTTGATAGTGTCATGATTATCACAAGCTCCCTCTTATTTAAAGGGTTTATGAGATATGAGCTGCATGTTGGTTTTGGTGGGTGATTTTTCACATACTTCTATCACAGCTGAAACTCTCTCTGGTATTTTGTTTTACCAGTTTTTTATTATTTCCTCTTAACCATTATGGTTATGTAAAGATGGAAGCTGTTGTCTTTTAAATTTGCTTTCTCTTCTTATCTGGTTCTCTTGCGTCTATCCACACTGGGAATTAGAATAAGTGAATCATGTTTAATTTCTTTTAAATGCAGTTCAAGCAAAGTGAATTCGTCAGTTTATTCAGCTAGTGTAGACTGGGGTAAATTGTATTTCGGTCTCACCTAAAAATTTACCCAATGTTTAAGCCTTGTGTGCATTTTATATTTTGTGGTTTTAGCATAGTTAGGTCTCATTACAGTCTTTTAAGGAGTAGTTTTAGCAATATATAAGACAAGTTTAAACACAGTTCCCAAACTTGGTTTTGAAGCCAAAGTAAATGAGGTCTTGTAGTGCCACATTCCAGTGATTCTGACATCAGAGGAATATCTGCAGTAATAAACTTTAATATAAAAGTGGCTGAATTTTTATATGCCTGCAAGAAGCAAGACTAGGGTCTGACATGAAGAAACATTAAGCTAATCATTCAAGACACTAACAAATTTTTTCATGAAAATTTTTTCCCTCTCTGATTTTTTGGGGGGGGGGGGGGGGAAAGGCAAGATACCTATATTTTGAAAAAAAAAAAATGTTATTTTTAAAAAGGCTCAATAAAACTAGTTATTTAATTTTGTTCAGTGTTTTGTTGTTGTTTCAGGTTTCCTGATACTCTGCTGCAGTCTGTGGAGCTATCTCTGTCTTTTTGTGAATTAAGGAGAGAGAATTATGCTAAAAATTATCTGAGCGCTGAGATGAAACAAATTAAAACCCCAAAGTATTTTGATATATTTGCATAAATGGACTTGTATCTAATGTATGTTATAGATACTTGAATACAAAACATTCAGTATTCATCACATTTGCAGTGTTTTTATAAACCTTTTGTGAGATTTTCATTCTGGGAAAAATAATTTAAAAAGACTTGTAAAAGTTACAAACCTGATTCATACCAGGAAACTGGATTGAGGCAGATAGCAGAGTAGGACTGCATCACCTTGGCTTTGTATGGCTTGGCTGAACTTTGCCAACTAGAAAGAACATTCACTTTCCACTGTTGGTGCCTCTCTCTGCACTGGCAAGGGAAAACTGGGAAAAGCTACTGATGAATGTGCGCTCAGCTGTCTTTAAGCTGATCAGCTCTTTTGCCATCCCTAGATTTTAAGAGGAAAATGAGTTTAGTGCAATGTCTTACAATCCAGAGTAGAATTTTTTTCTCGTTGTAACATTTACAGGTTTTATAGTGCTGATTCTTTCAAATTTTTCAAATTAAAGAGTCTTCATCTTGTTTTCTTTCAGATTCTTCTCATTCTTTTCATCGAGATGAGACTATAGTTATTGCCCTTGCATCTGTGTCTGTACTGGCTGTTTTGATTGCTGCTCTGTTCTTTGGATACAGGATGCTT
>NW_009602358.1:0-39386 GCF_000690535.1 Cariama cristata | reverse complement strand
CCCCCCCTGCCAATTGTTCTTTTGGCTATTTCTCAAAGTTATGCTTATGTCTTCTGTTCTCCCCAGTCCCTATTATATGTTTACATAATGCTCCCCTTTCTCCTCTCTGACACTTCATGGTGATATCCTTTTCATAACAGTCTAGAGAGATTTATGATTTCTCCAAGCTGGCATTTTGGGACCCATTTTTCTTCAACAAATCCTCTGCTAAACACAACTGAAGTGAGGTTGTGAACATGCTTTATAGTTATTGCCAGTGACATTCAGTTGTCAAAATAGTTGTGTAGTAGCTAGCCTTAAGTTTGTAGCTATCAGCACCTTCACCGCTGATTTTACTGACTCTGAGAAGATTTTAGAGTATTCCTTTTTACTTGTTATGTCCTTGCCTACAATATGTGTTTCTGCCAAGTCCCAGGTAAGTTGTATTGGTTTTGCTTGTAGCGTGGCAAAACCAGGAAACTGTCCAATTCCCTCCCCATCCCCTTCCACAGGAGACCGTAAACAAGGTTTGCACAGTATGAACATGATGGAGGCAGCAGCATCAGAGCCCTCATTGGACCTGGATAATCTAAAGTTGTTGGAGGTAAATGTTCAACTCGGTTTCTTAATCTTCAGTTTCATTCAATGTAACACTTACGGTCATATCACCTCCACAGTATAGTTACAGAAATAAGCGTATCAGTGGTCCTGTAACATTTTCTTCTAAACCACAGTTTAAAGAAGAAATTAAAAGAGAAAAGAGAAAAAAAGGTTTACCGCAGTCATGTTTTGCCTAGTTTTGTTAGTAATATTGTTGGTATTAGCTAGAACATGTTCTACCTTGAGAAGAAAATACTAAACACTGGGAGGTAATGGCAGAAATTGGAATGTGCTGTATTTCAGCATGACACCAAAAGATCCATCTTTTTGCTTGCCGCTGATTGCTTTAAGTACAGTATCCTACCATAGTAATTTGAAATGCTTTAGTAACAGCATTGGAATATAAAATTTACTGCAGATAGGGCAGTATATTTCAGTAGTGGTGCATTTATGTATAGTCATTCTTCACTGTGGGGTACTCTATCTCCATGGCAACTAGAGGCCAACCAGAACTTTCTACTCAGCTTGGTATAGATGTATCACCAGAAAACTGCAAAAATGTTATCCTTTCAGTTGATATGCTTGATAGAACTTAAGGAATTTTTAAAAGCCTTTAGCCAGAAATAAATCAGTAGAATGACAGAGAGATTCAGAGAGTGGTACTGTTCTTCTTTTTGCCCATTAGAAACCTCACCTAGAGTTGCAGGCTGCAGACATGCAGTGTGGTCTGGGCTAATGGTGACAGCAGACTAATCAGCAGAGAAGCTTGGGTGCCTTCTGCCCACAAAAAAGTACTTGAAGCAGAGTTTACAAGAGTATAAGGATCTATATTGTAGAAGTGTGCAAAACCCTAGGTGAAATTACTCATACTGATATGCAGTCTTGGAAAGAGCAGCGACTTTGTTAGTGGAGAAATCTGCTATGGGGACTTCTGTCCTCTTTCTTAAATCCTAAGGATCTGACTCCTCACCCCCAGTCATAGGGTGTTGCAGAACAAATTGCATTAACCTGTGCTTGCCTTTCCACATCTCTGTGCGTAGAATACATTCTGGGTTTGTACCTTGAAGTGACTCACTGCTGCTTTGCAATGCACTGACATGGAAGGACTGAGAAATGGAAAGTCTGTCTGTTAAAGGATACTTTATTGTTGAAAACTTTCCTGTTAGACAGTTGTATCATCTTTAGAAACATTACTTTTGTAATCCCTTCTGCTTTCCATTCCTCCTCCATTTGTAAGTGAAAAGTAAAAAGATACTGGTCCATGAAATCCTTACAGTTTCATGTCTAGGTCTTCCTGAAAATTATTTTCATTAAATAGTTGCTTAAATTCTTGTGTAGTTAGAATTTTTTGAGTTTTAGAAACTAGGACTCTTCATGAAGGTGTTCCTACATTTTGGTTTAGAGCAGAGATTGCATCTTTCTTCAGTTGCTATGGGGATGGGCAAAGCTGTTCTGTGAAGACTGTCTAACATAGCGGGGACTAGAATAAAGATTCACAGGTAGTAAGGAATTAATTATTCCTTTCTGTTAAAACCTGTTTACCTGTTTTGGTATCTATTTTGCACTACAAATGCATATATTGTTATTACTAACCTAAAAGGTACATCTTATAAAGCCTACCCTAAACCTAAAATGTTTAGCTTAATGTCTGTGATCTCTGCAGTTAATTAAAATTGATCACATAAAAGCTATAAATGTTTAGTAAGCAAAAGTTTAATAATTAGCAGCACAAAACACATGGATTTTATTGATTCTGTATATAAAACTGCTGAATAGGTTATTTATGATTTATTTACTGGATCAGACTATAGATCAATGTAGTAAGATCTAAGTTGGCCTGTGCTGAGGTTTCCGGCTCCAAAATAGCTTTTATGACGGCATTCTAATTCTAGTTTTCGATACAAAATATTCACTATATTCACTATTTTTTTGCAGTGTAAGTCAGTATAACAGTTGGCATGCAATTTTTGTAGAATGAAAACTTGGATTTTGTCTTCATTTATTATTTAGTGAACTAATTATTTACATTTTTTTGTAGTTGATTGGCCGGGGACGATATGGAGCGGTGTATAAAGGCTCCCTAGATGAACGTCCAGTTGCTGTGAAAGTATTTTCTTTTGCTAATCGTCAGAACTTTGTCAATGAGAGGAACATTTATAGGATTCCACTGATGGAACATGACAACATCGCCCGCTTCATTGTGGGGGATGAGAGATTCACTGCAGATGGCCGTATGGAGTATTTATTGGTGATGGAATATTACCCCAATGTAAGTGCTTCAAAGAAATCAATTGGATCGGTTTAGATTCCTGAGAATAGCCACATAAAAAGGATGTACTTTAGTATTTGCCTGTGTTTTTCATTGCTTCGTTTTGCACAGCAATGTAAAAATAATCCATATGAATTGCAATTTTAATGAACCTTAGTATGGTTTACTGTAATACCCTTTGAGATTTCCCAGTTAGTGCTAGCAAATATAGCCTTACAAATTCTTAGCTGTAGTATTTGCTCTTGGTTATGGTGCAGGTTTCTTTACTCAGCTGTGCAATATTCAAGGACAGAATTTGAAGACTTGTTTATACTTTAAAATAATTTAATAAATTTAAAACTTCTTAGTATTAAGACATTGTATCTCTGATGATAGTTATGACCGCACTCAGTAGCTGTAAATGGTGGGGTTTTTTACAATGAAACGTAATAGATCCAATATTGTTGTCAAACTAGTTTGTGGTACTATAAATCATGTTGGCTTTTTATCCTGTTATCTTCTTTAAAGCTTTCTGTGGCACACTGTATTTATTTTGCTGTACCATATATTGATGATGTAGAACAAGCCTTAAGAAGGCAGCCTTACTTTCCAGAACCATATCTTCGAATGTTCTTAGCTAACTGACTGCTTACAACTCTCAAATTCATTGATTTGAGTTCCTCATGCTCTGTGCGTGTGTGTGTACACACGCATAGAAACAAAAATGTTTTAAAAATACACAGCATAAATGTGAATTGCTTTCATGAATAATCATAAAATGTATATGGGGATTATATATATGAAAATGCAAAAAATTACATTTCACAATTTATCTTGGGGTTTTTTTTGCTTGTGTATGGGAAAGAACTTTAATTTGTCAGTTAAATAATTTTTGTAATGAGCATTTTGGTCTCAAGTAAGCGAACTCATATTGTGTTTCCTCCAGTGTGTAAAGGTGATGGCTGAAGCCTGATTTGTTATGGGGACAGTAGGACAGAAGCTGCTTATTCAAGTAGCAAAAAGAAACAGAACAGTAATAAATAGCAGTAACGACAGCCTGTCTTAGGGTGTTGTAGGCTCTACATATATGCTTGTGTTGAAAGTTAAATGCATATTTGTATATAAATATCTAAATATATATGCAAATTTAAGGCAACATAGCACTTTACAAATATACAAAGAATATCTTAATGGAAACTTTTAAGTGAAAACACACTTGATCATGTCAGTTTATAAGAGATGGGCATCTAAGAAGAGATTGCAGAGACTAGAAACGACCACAGAAAAAGCTCAGTCATGCCCATACCAGATGGACAGTGCCAAAGCACTGTCAGCTCTGTCCTGCTCTGGCAGAGTAGGCTTATTTTCAACTAATTTAGTTAAGTGAAGTCAAGCGATTATTCTGCTCCTGGGAGGGCATAGCGTAACTGTCTTAAAAAGTGATCTGGTTTTGCTGTTTTCTTGAATGAAAGGATTTTCAGCTGAAATGTAATTTGATTGAAAATTGTGTCTTGTTGCTTATATAAACACGATCTGTTAACAATCTGATTAAATACACAAATGAGACTTATGACATCATATTATCAGATTCTTTCTCAATATGGTATTAAGAACAGCAAGACTAGTCTAAAATCAATTCACTGGTGGTTTGGAAGTCATTGGAAGAAGTGCACAGCAGGTGTAATTAATGCACAGTGTGATCCTTAATGCAGTGAGCAGATGTTCTGCTGTATGTGGAGCTAACAGCAGGGAAGGAAGCCTGCTGTGGCAGCCCTACTAAAAGGGAATTGCACCGTTCAAACTGTAGCCATAAATCGTATTTCAGTAAACAGTAACCCATACAAGATGTGAAGGTGAAATACTGCCCATCCAAAACATCATTCTCCATCAAAATACTTGCCTTCTTGGAAATAGGAACACATAAACCAGAATGTTTTCACCTGGAAAATTGTTCTTGGTGTTGCCTGAGTGAAAGCAAGACAGATAGGTTTGACCCAAATTGTGTTATTACCTAAACATGCCTTCAGACCTAAGAAAGTAGGTGAGCAAGTAATAAAAGAAAAGATATGTGTATTTATCAACCAACATGCGGTTCTGATGGTACTCTGGGGTGTGGCAGGGGAATAAGCAGTGAGTAAGTTGAAAGGGATGACATAGTAGGAAATACATAGTAGCCACAGAGTTGTCCCCCCAGTAGTGAGACATTCATGTCTTTTTAGAACAATAGAAAAATTGTTGTAAAATGCATATAGAATCTTATGATTGTTAAAACAAGGACATTAATTTTATCAAAAGTTTTAATCAGAACACATGTCCCACATTGATAACATGTGACTTGCGACTCTGACAGGAATAATCTTAATTACAAATATATATCTCTCTAAATCTTGACTAAAACTTTTCCCGGTTGGCATTTATATTGAACTTCACTAAAAGCATAAAATCACAGCCCTCAGCTAGCTTAAAAAATACCTGGTAGCCAGCAAGCTCTGCAGCAGAAAGATCTTGAAGTTGGGTTGAGATCTTTATACAGTGAGTGTTTTCCAGTCACAGCATGACAACAGTCCTGTGGCCTCCATTAGAATGGGCTGGAATCTCAACCCACTAAGCCAAGAAAATCCGTTAGCGCACCCAAGTTGCTGACAGTTGGAGGTCAATAAGAGTGTTTGTATTTCTTAAAAAACTTTAAACAATAAGAAAAAAAAAAGTAAAATTCTTCAACTCATTTCTAGGTGGATTCTCAGCTTTTTTTTTTTTTTTTTTTTAAATTACCAAAATCTATTTGAAGTTCATGTAACAGCATTTTGGACAATGAAAAAAAATACTTGTGTGTAAACCTGTATGAGTGACATTTGGTCTGTGTTTTCACCGAGGAAGTTATCTATTTATGGGTTGCTTGTTCTGCACAGGCTAAGCCTGAAAAACTGTAATACTACTGTAATTCTATTAAGGAGTGTCAAGAACTTGGTTTTAGTTTTAGTATTGGATTAAAAAAAAGTCTAATGCTTCGGTCACTTTAAATTCTGATATCCGTGTACCTCCAACTGAACTGTGCATGTGTTACATACCTGAATGTCCACTCCAAATGGACTCAAATGGCTCATACTAGATTTTTTTGAACCAAATGTTACATAACTGAATTTGCAATAAAGTGGTTTTAGTTATGGCTATGATAAAATGTTAGACATTGCTACATCTTTAAGATTACAGATTTACATAGGCAAAACCAGGGTAGTTCGTAATCATAAATATATTGTAATATGTCTGCAGAGACAACTGGATGATTTATTCTTCATATATGGGGATTTAGTTTGTTTAATCTGAGTATATTGTCATTGGGGACTATATACGTAAAAAGTGCTCAAGGGTGTCATAGTTTGCAGGATCTGGCTTTTGTTTCAGATGGCAGTCTCAGTTTCTAGAATATCTCAGTATCATCATTGACACCCTTCCTTCTGGTTTTCTTGGAAATTCCACCTCAAATTACTAAAAAATCCCCTATTTTTCACATTTAACTCTTCTTTCAAGAAAACAGGAACTTCTTTTTGTCCTGTTTCTTCAGTGGATGTGGACTCGCCCCTATTCTGAATTGCCTTTGGGGTTTTTTGTTCTGATACATAAATAGATTATAGCAGGGGAGATGCCAGTGAGAGATGTTGAGTATTCTTCTGTAAGTGCTAATGGTTTAAAGACCATTATTTAGTAACCAGGCTGTTATGTCTGCAGTTACCTTTCTTCTTCTCCTAAATCAAGTGCATACTTTGCTTTTGTTTCTTAATTAATATCATTATTCCTAAAGGAAATCCCTGTTATTTTGTGATAAATTTTCTGTTCCACTTCTTTAGATAAACCAAATGGCAGCACTAGAAATGGATGAAACTTTGGTCCAGTCTTGTGTTTTAGAACATCTGGGTAAACATAGAAGCTGTTGCAGGATTACACCTTTGAGGAGCAATGGATAAAACTGACTCTCCTAAAGATTTTGAGTTATTCAACTGGTCAATTATTTTAATCCAATATTTTATTTTTTTTTTTAGGGTTCTTTGTGCAAATATTTGAGTCTTCACACAAGTGACTGGGTAAGCTCTTGTCGCTTGGCACACTCCATAACTAGGGGCTTGGCGTACCTGCACACGGAGCTACCTCGAGGAGGTAAGGCCAGGAAGGGATGCCAAGATGTTCAAGATACTCTTATTTCTATCAGGTAGTAGATTCCTGCCTTTCTTTTTTCTCTGTGACAGTACGGTGAGTAGGAAATTATGAATACAAATAGAGATTATTCAGAACTTCTGATACATTCTTTCTTCTGAACAATCCCGTATTGTGGGCTCTGTGACGCTTGTATGAAAACATGGAGTAAGTGCCAGCAGAGCCCCAGAGAAAGGCAAGAGGAGGCAGAGTTGTGCAGTGCTGCTGTATCATGGCAACAGATTACTGAAGACCTGAAGCACTGGATGTCTGTCTAGCTGAGAGCAAACAGATGGGGTGTTCTGTTTGTTTTTGTAGTTCAGACAGAAATCACCAAAGCAATTTTTAGTTTGTGTGCGAACTGTATACACAAAGAGAAATAATTAAATCTTCTAACTCCACTGTAGTTTTATTCATCATATCTCTTTGGTTTTTGTCTAAGGATGTGGGCCCAGTCTTTACTGTGTACAAATGATACTGCTGGACTTTTAGTGTTTTATTAGAGCACCAGATATGACAACATATTGATTTATATCTTTATATCTCTGCTTGTGTGCTTCAGTCAGCATTTCTGCAGCTGAAGTATCATGATTATAAAGCAGGTATTCTGAGATCTGTGATGTATCAGACTGTAGAATATGGCCTGGCACTGAAGCATTAGCTTTTTGGCAGTAAATAAAAGGATGGTATCATTAATTCTACGTTAAGGTGCTAATGTTTGGATTAAAATTCCAGACTATGTATCTCAAATGTTAAGCATCAACTCTAGCAAAGAATGATAATTGAAGATGCTGTTAAAAGTGCAAGGCTGAAAATACCTAAATCAATATTCCTGTGTGCCATTGAAACTGCAGCTATCATCCTAACTTCATCGTTTCAAAATGTGCAGACAGGTGTGTCCATTAGCAGCCAGAAAATGTGTAAACCTTCCGTCATAAAGAAGAGACAGCCATGGGCTGGTCTATGAATGCTGGGAAGGAACTCACAGAGTAGAATAAATCCTACAGTAAAACTGTTTCTGTAGCACTGGCTGCTTTACTAACAAAATAAATTGCATATAACTAGGAACAACTGAGATTATTCTTTGGAAAAGATCAGATCCCTTGTAAGATGAACATATTCAGACTCTGGAATAATATTGTCTACATATCTTCTGAATAGGTGCCAATTCCAATCATAACGTAAATAGTTGGTGCCGTATTTGACACAGGAGTGTGGATATGAGAGAGCGCATTTGGAATGGCTGTCAGGACTGTGGCAGCAGGTCTGTGCTTAAGTACACAGTGTCTCCCCTGCCAAAATCAGCTGAAATATCCCTTGGGAAGAAGCTTATTGGCAAACGCTAAAACTGTGTATAGCAGTAGCCTAATATATTGTATAGATACAGTGAAACTCTGAATGCTGGTCAGTTTTCTATAGATAGAATACTGTGGAGCTCGTTATAAAGAAGCAAAAATGTTAGCTTTCTAAAAGATAAGTTGATTTTCTGTTTATAATAGCTGAGCAGACATAATGAGGTTCTCTCATTTTGCCAAATGGTAGAACTGCTCAAATAGTAACAAGCACTTCCATATGTCCAACTAGACCATTACAAACCTGCAATATCCCATCGTGACTTGAACAGCCGCAATGTACTGGTAAAGAATGATGGAACATGTGTAATTAGCGATTTTGGACTCTCCATGAAGTTAACTGGAAACAGACTGGTACGCCCAGGTGAGGAAGATAACGCAGCCATTAGTGAGGTAAGTACAAATGAAGATAAACCAGTGTGTAGAGGAAGACAAATTAGTATGGAAGTAACACTGAGAAATAGTTGTTTCTGTTGTTACAAGGTGTATGTTAAGGTGGTACAGTTCCTGTAAGGGGGAATTGCTGCAATATGGGTGAGAAGTGGCTGAAACCTTGATAGGAAGAAACTGATTTCATTCTCAAAGCACTCAAAAACAAACCTAGCATTTTGAAAGGTGATAGACTGGCAGCCCTGGAGACTGAAATTTTCTGTGTGAGACATGAGGAGATGCAAGGTAAGTTTAGTTGCCAAGTTGTTCATGATGATGTGGTACAGGTCCCTTTAGTCTTGCATTGCAAGTATTAACTGAAGACCAAGCATTCTTTAGTGGTTTTGGTGTTAATTTTTCCAAAATGGTGACATACCGCGTTGTACATCCAACAACCATTTCTCTGTGTGTCATCTGCAATTTTCTAGACTTCAGATGGATATATCTGGGAGAGTAAGTGCATGTAGAAAGACATGGACCAACTGAGAAAGAACAGGGACAAAACAACAAGGGATGCTTGAAAGAGTACCTTGTGGGAAAAGATGAAAGAATGAGGGTTGTTTAGGGAAGTAAAGACAGAGACAGATCTTCAAATATGTAAACAGCTGCAACAAAGAGAAAGGAATAAACTGTTTGCATTCAGTGTGGATAGGACAAGAGGTAATGGGATTACATTGTAGGAGGGAAAATTTGGGTTAGTTAGGAAGAAACCTTTCTAATCTGTAGAAGGTAGCCGAGGTCTGGAATGGACTGCTGAGGAAGGCTATATAGAATTTGCATCATTTTATGAATTTAAGGAACAGATTGGGAAAACATCTGCTAGGAGTGGGTTAGGATGGATTCTGGGCAGAAAGAAGAAACTGATTTCTTAAGCTATTTTTTTTTATGATGCTGTGATTCAGAGACTATTTTTTTGTTGTGGTTTCTTTTTGTATAAGCATAAATACACTGACACCTGAATATAGACTACTGAAATACAGTGAGACTATTTTAAATAAAGAGTGAAAGTCCCTAATGATTCAGTATATTTGTTGTCTTTGTGCTTTTACAGAAAACCTTTACATCTCATTCAAAGGGTGTGTTTCGCAGTGCTAATCACCTTCCCTTAGAAAGGAAGTGCTACATTACATTAGTAATAACTAGTGCCCCGGTCTTCTTTGTAGATTTCCTGTTACTGAAGAAAGAAACAGGGAGATCACTGTTTAAAATGCAAGGATATGGAATAGTCCTGTGACAAAATACTGTCCTACAAGTACTGATGAGCAGTTACTCTAATCTAACATATGTCGTAGTGGAAATTAATAGATATCTTCCAAGGCTGTTAATAACGTTTGACCATGGAAAATGTAGGCAAGAGCCTTGCTGACAGTCCAGGAATAAAGAGAACAAGTTCCTTGTTCAGCAGCATCCTCTTCCATTGTGATACATACCTTGGTGTTTAACAGAGTAATTTCAGGAAAAAGAAACATTTCTGCTATATCCTGTTGCATATGAGAACATTGAGTAAGGGACAAAATTATTTTGTTTTGGTACATACAAAAAAGTTAGGAAGTAGGGGAAGGGTTTTGTTATGACTAGGCTCCTGGTAAGAGTCTAGAAGCTGAGGATATTGATTAGAAAAGAACTGCATTTTCCTTAACTGTAGAAAATATCAGACAAAGTAGGGTATTAAAAAAAAAAAAATCTCCATAATAAATTGAATTTGGAAATATCTTCCTGATTTGAAGCTTTGATTTTATGTTTTTCCAGGTTGGTACGATCCGCTATATGGCCCCAGAAGTGCTTGAAGGAGCAGTGAACTTGAGGGATTGTGAATCTGCTTTGAAACAAGTAGATATGTATGCACTAGGCCTCATCTACTGGGAGATATTTATGAGATGTACAGACCTCTTCCCAGGTAACTAGAAGAACTGGAAAAAACATAATAGCAGAAAGTGGTACCAGCAACCAAAGCTACTCCCTAGCCATAGCTTTTTAAAGGGAAGAGGGGAAATAATTTTCTCAATTGTTTTTGCCATTAAGTCGGTGCCATCTAGCGTTCAAGATGATTATGGTCAATACAGTGTATTTGAGTGTGGAGCATGGTTCATGCTGAAAGACTTTAAATTACCTGTTTAAGCAGTTTGCAGGCTTCATGGTAAGTGCAATTTGCGGATTGCTATTATTATTGCCCAGAGTTTACAAACATTGAGAGTTGCTGATGGCAAAGGCAGTACTTCCACTTCTTAGAACTGATAGAAGTGCTTGATGTGTCTTTCAGAATTCCCTCATGAAAGAATGGATGGGAAAGTGCTGTGATTTAATGTAGCCTTTAGTCAGTTGTACTTTTACTTATGCTAGTGACATGGAAAATTGAGGGAAGTCCTCCATAATTGTAACATAAAACAAGAAGTAGACTTTTAAAATTTAACGCGTGAGATTGTGTCACAACTACCATCTTCTTCCCAAGACATAGCATATAGAGTTAATCTGACATGCAGCATTCTCTCTGCGTCAAACAGCTGCACTTTGTGTGCAGAGAATGGTAATCTCACTGGGCTTTCTCCCAAATGAAGTACATGGATGTATTCAGTCAGCAACGTTTCACAGAAATTAGGTGTAATCCTCAGGCTCCAAGACATTCTGAATGTGCCACTCAACCAGCAAAGTTTGAAGATGCTATCCTTTGAGAGGTTGCTGAACAACACTTAGTTCATTTGCAGTTAATTCATCTTTTTTTGTGAAGTTAGACTTTGGGGGGAAGTGGAGAACATCTCAATTGACAGCAACTTTGATGCTGCCTTTCATCACCTGAAAGCCCTTGCTCTGCCTTTTAGTCTGTGACTTTTTTCTTTCTTTCTTGTGGCAACAGGGGAATCTGTGCCAGAGTACCAGATGGCTTTCCAGACAGAAGTTGGAAACCATCCCACTTTTGAAGATATGCAAGTCTTGGTGTCTAGAGAGAAGCAAAGACCAAAATTTCCAGAAGCATGGAAGGAGAACAGCCTGGTGAGATAGAATATTTTCAAAGAAACAATCATTTAACCAACTATAGGGTGTACTTCTTAAATGCAATTTTTGAATACGTTCTTTTTTTTTTCGTTTTTGTTAGTATTAAAGGATTGGGAGCTGCTTCTGTCTGGACTTCTTAAATATTGAATTCAGTTTTTAAAAAGCCATTGACATGAAAGCTAGATTTCTTTTAAGGCAAATACTGTGATTATTATCAGATGCTGAAGTGTGATACACAGAAGATAACTTGTTATATTAATTTTTAGACAGTATCTGTAGTATTATGCATGAAGTGCCTATATGTTCTCTGTATGCTGGATGAGAAACATAAAGGCATTTTCTGCCTTTTGACGTCTTATAAACTAATAACACTCTAAAATAGTTGGCAAAAATGTAAATATACTCTTCCAAAACTAAAATCTGTAAACATTGTAATAAACTTTCTCTGAAGTTATATAGTCCTCAGAATTTGCAGAGGCTACAGCTTCTAGCAATCATTTCATCATAACTGCATTAGAAATTTTATATGGCTTCATTTGATCTGCGATTTTTATTTTCAAGACTATAAACATAACAATGTTGTTTGTTGCTTTGAATTAGTATAGCTATGGCTTAGAACCTTGCCTGTTGCTGCAGGCCAACAAGTTACGGCAAGTCAGCTGAACTCTGGTAAGAGTCTGTGTGCTTGCTTTCATCTGCAGTGAAAGTGAGGTAATGCAAATCCCCTTAGTTTGGGGGGGGTTGTTTGTCTTTTATTACAAGCAAAATGAAATGCAAACAGTTATTGGGTTCCACCTGATACGTGGTAACTTGTTTAAGCTAAAATAGCTTGATTGTGAGTATGAAAATGACATATTTGACTCTTATTTAAAAAGATACTTCTAGTTATTCCCTCACTGAAATTATGCCCTTCAATCTTCAAAGACTTAGCTAGTTGATAAGTATGTAGCTACTGTGCAGATAATGGGGAGCCTAAGGCCTCATCTGTGCCAGTACTTGTAAATATGTATGAAACCATTTTCACAGAGAAGCATGGCCTCCAGTATTAACACACTTGTAGAACATGTTGTAACTGAGTTGAGAGCTTCATAGAGAGGTTCTTCTATTACACAGTTTTGGCCAGCTAGTTTTTTTCGGGGGGAGAAGCAAAATAATCCATGGTCTATATAGGAAATCAAGCAGCAACTGTTTTTACTATAGCCATGTTGGCAAATGCAGTGTTGGAAGAACCAAGCTTGACAGCTGTTTTTGAAGACAGTTACAACTAAAACAGTTCAAGAAGGTTTGTTTTGTTTTACAGACTACCATTTTAAATGTTAATTATGTTCTAACAAGCTGATAGGCTCTAGCATTATTAGACGATCTCCATATTTAAACTGCCTAACAGATTCTTTGTGTTGTTACTCATTTTTGTGCAAAAATTCAAAATAATAATAATGGTGATAAGTCCAGTTCTAAAGATGGACCTACACCATTGCTTTAAGAGAAAAGAAGAATAAATAAACAATCTGTAGTTCTGTCATGGGTGTCAACCAACCTATTCCACCCTATGGCAGTCTAGGACAACAGCTGAATGAGCACTCTAGGGGAGGTAGTGCGGAAAGCTAAGGTCCAGATAACCTCACTCTGGACCCAGGTCCTGACCTCCTGTATCTAATGCATAGCATAAAAGACTTTTTTCCATTATTTAAAGCTATACTGACTTGTTGGGTTATAACACCTTCGTGCAACTTCATCTATTAGAGAAATGTATTTGCCCTTTTTATTTGAGAAATACGAATAAAAAGCAACGATTTATTTTTTAGGTCACATAATTAAGGCACTCAAAAGATGTGGAATCCCGGATTTATGATTACCTATGCAGTCTCAGTCTGCTTCTTGAACATATGTGTTATGATACAGACCTTGACTAGCAGTATTGTTTTTCACAGTATAGATCAACAATCTGAGCAGATGATGTCCATAAAGTCATTCAAGGGCTATAAACTGAGTTGAGGTGTTAGCAGCATTCTTGTCTCATTTGCCAAAGCCAAAGCAGGGCCCAAGCTTGACTTCAAAGGTCAGTACTGAAGGATATTAATAGAATAATAGAATAATGCAGATTTCCTGTCCCTTCTATTTTTTTTATGAGTGCTAGAACTTCTAAATAATGCATTTTAGTGTAGATCTCTTTGAACGTGAAATTAATAGAAAACACATTACTGTGGTAAATGTGAAGCTCTAGAACTTCAGTTTTATTAACTATCTATACAGTCATCACTGTGCTCCTTTCATGATCCTTAAAACACCAAAAGGAAAGGATCTGCTAGAAGACAGACAATATTAAATTAAACACTGCTGATGAAACCGGTAGGGGAGAGTCTTACAAAGGGGCAAGACAGGACATTAGGGTGTCCACTGGCTTAGATATGTCTAAATTGTGACTAAATCAAGGCCTAAAAGCTGAATGAAGGTTTTTTATTCTGGGAGAGAAAACAGATCCAGTACACTGTTCTGTCATTGTCCCTGAGGGTGCTTTTAGACTCATGTCCCTCAACTAAGAGGGGTGTAGTTGCTTAGCCCCTCTTCGATCTACTATGGGAAGGGAGATCAAAGGTTTGCTTGTGTGGGAGCTCATCCCCACCTGTGCAGCCATAGCTGCATCGCTAAGCAGCAGTGACTTGCCAGATGCAGGCGATGCCAGGAGCTCACTCTGTGGGCGAGGAGCTGTTGGCTAGCGTGCAGAGCTAGTCCTGGCTTTCACTGCCAGAAGTGAACAAGGCAGTCCTGGCACAGCAGCAGTCAGCAGGACCCACTGAATGCCCTAAGGCCCAGCTGGGACTGTGCGCAGTCATTGGCACTGGAGAGGTTAAAGTGGGCTGTAGATGCGAGATGTTCTGGCAAACCGTATCCTATCCACGGGCCATAGATAGGCAGCAGGGGCCAATGCATGTCTGCCTGTTTTTTGTATTCCGGATGCAGTGGAAGCAGAAGTGTTCAGTGCTCGTAATTTCAGTTGTCTCCTCTCCAGGTCTCTGACCACATGGCAGCAGATTTTGTAGGTCTTGAGCTCTAATCCTGACTGCACCATTCACCCCACAGTGTGATCCCAGGAAAGTGTGTCTGTTTCTGTTTCTCCATCTGTAAAACGAGGACAGCAATAATCTCCTCCCGTAGCACAGACAAATTCACTGGTATTTATGAGGCATTTGGATGTTATAGTAGTGAACAGAGGAAGAAAAGCATAATGAAATGAGCAAGGCTGTGTTATTTGCATACAGTGCAGGAAAGCAAGGCAGGGACCGTTAGCTGAATTGTGAGGACAACAATGACAGCATTTCCAAAGTATCGTCAGTCCTTAATACACAGCTTTCATAAGGCAGGGAGAGTGAGCTGAGCATGCATACATCAGGCAGGGTGGCTGAATATTGTATGGACATTGGTGAATGTAGCTTTTCTGAAGTAATCGTCTTCCCAGTTGGTGTGTGTGTGAGGTATGGTAATATTAGTCCTGCATATTGCTGTTATTAGGGCAAACTAGGTTTGAACGAAATTGCGTCTCTTCTGTTTCTCTCTCTCACCAGCTTGTGACTATTTTCATGCTACAGAATGCTGTCATAAAACAGTAAATTAGAAGCACAATATAAAGGGAAAATTTAAGATAAAGGGGGTTTGTTTGTCTCTTGGCAGGCTGTGAGGTCACTTAAAGAAACAATTGAAGACTGTTGGGATCAAGATGCTGAGGCTCGACTGACAGCGCAGTGTGCTGAGGAGAGGATGGCAGAACTCATGATGATTTGGGAGAGAAATAAATCAGTTAGTCCAACAGTCAACCCTATGTCAACTGCCATGCAAAATGAGCGGTAAGAAGAGAAAACATTTGGTTTTAGTCAGCAGCAAATGCCCAATGCAATGCTGAGCTCCCTTCAGGAAGGAAACTAGAGCATGCTGCTAGCTTAACATTTCTGCACCCGTGAAGTGGGTGTGTGCTACGTGAGCTAGTCTGCATATGGGTATTGTATGACATGATCCCGATTGCTTGTGTTTTTAAGATCTCCCATGTATCCCCAGAATTCAGGCACCTTTTATGTAAACTACTGTACTTCTCACAGAGGGACCTTTTAAACTGAACTTAGGCAAACTGTCTAAACAGACTTGCAAAGATACAAAGTCACCATGAATTGTCTGTAAAGACTCTTGCTAAATGATGCATAAAATTTGTGTTTGAAGTGTTCTGCTAAAAACTGAATTTGCAGGCAATATGAGTTGAGGAAATCTCAAACCTGTAGCTTTTCAGTTAAAGAACTGCAGGGCCATCATTTAAATCATCATTATTCTCACCACAGGGAGAGAAGTGCTGCACATTCTCTGCTTACATATGATCCAGAGGGAGTGAGAATTTGCAGAAGTGACATTAGTGCTTAATAGTACACACTAGAGATCTGGATTTGAGAGAAGTGTAATGTTGCTGTGTATGGCAGTGTTTATTGTCATGAAAAAAATTAAGTTCAAATCATAGAATAACTAAATTGTTAAAATAGTAGATTTTTCATGGTTTAGGACCTTGTGACTTTTTCCCAGCATCACTTTCTCCATCTTGTGTGTCGAATTCTTGTTGCCCTCCTTCAGCATCACTTCTCTGCAACTAGAGCAGTACCTTAGCAGTGAACTGGACGAACAGCATGTTGGACAAATAGAAGAAAAATACTGTTATCCAACTTAGTTGTATGAATAACATCCGTGACAAAGTTGCTGTGCTAGTAAACCAAATTTTCTGCTACCCAGGATTTTTCAAGGAAGTTACTGAAAGATCTGAGTTTGTGCTGTATCTGTCCTTAGTTTATGCATGAAAAGAAACAGAAAGACATTCAACTTTCGTAAATGAGAGGCTTTATAATATGAGGTGATTTTTTACATATATAATCTTAATATTACTTATTTTTTTTTAAAGGAATCTGTCGCATCATAGGCGTGTATCAAAGATAAGGCCATATCCAGATTACTCTTCTTCTTCCTACATTGAAGATTCAATCCACCACACTGACAGCATAGTGAAGAACATTTCTTCTGAGCATTCAATGTCCACTACACCATTGACTTCAGGGGAAAAGAATAGAAACTCCATCAACTATGAGCGACAACAAGCGCAAGCTCGCATCCCTAGTCCTGAGACAAGTGTCACCAGTTTGTCCACTAATACTACCACGACCAATACAACTGGCCTCACTCCTAGCACTGGTATGACCACCATATCTGAAATGCCTTACTCGGATGAAACAAACTTACATACTACAAATGTCATGCAGCCAGGTGGGCCCACCCCTGTTTGTCTGCAGCTAACAGAGGAGGACTTGGAGACAAATAAATTGGACCCAAAAGAAGTGGATAAGAACCTGAAAGAAAGCTCTGATGAGAATCTGATGGAACATTCACTTAAGCAGTTCAGTGGGCCAGATCCACTCAGCAGCACTAGTTCCAGCTTGCTTTATCCGCTGATAAAACTTGCAGTAGAGGTGACAGGACAACAGGACTTCACACAAGCTGGCAATGGTCAAGCATGTTTGATTCCGGATGTCCCATCTGCTCAGGTCTATCCTCTACCCAAGCAACAGAACCTTCCGAAGAGGCCTACTAGCCTCCCCCTAAACACCAAAAATTCAACAAAGGAGCCACGGTTAAAATTTGGTGGCAAGCACAAATCAAACTTGAAGCAAGTGGAAACAGGTGTTGCCAAGATGAACACTATCAATGCTGCAGAACCTCATGTTGTGACAGTTACCATGAATGGAGTGGCTGGGAGAAGCCACAGCATAAACTCTCATGCTGGCACAACCCAATATGCCAATGGCACAGTGCCGTCTGGCCAGACAACCAGTTCGGTAGCGCAGAGGGCCCAGGAAATGCTTCAGAACCAGTTCGGTGGAGAGGATAGTCGGCTGAATATTAATTCAAGCCCTGATGAGCATGAACCCTTGTTGAGGCGGGAGCAGCAGGTTGGCCATGATGAAGGTGTTCTGGACCGCCTAGTAGACAGGAGAGAGCGACCACTGGATAATGGCCGAACAAATGCCAATAACAACAACAGTAATCCGTGTCCAGTGCAAGACACAGCTACAGTCAGTATCCAGAATGTAGTGAGAAATCCTGGGCAGACCCAGGCTAGAAGAGCACAGAGGCCTAATTCGCTGGATCTGTCAGCCACAAATAGTTTGGATAGCAGTAGTATGCAGCGTAAGTTCCTGCAGGACTTGAACAGTTTCCCAGATGCTTTTTTTACTTAATGACTATGTATATCTGCTTGAATAGAAAATGCTTCTGTCTCTCCTGTCCCTCCTCAAAGCATGCTTACTAAATCCCATATGAATTTAATTTCTATCAGTACAATTTCAATCTTCTTGATAAAGTCCTGTCTCAGTCAACTCCAGCACATGTTAGGTCGCTATCTTCCTTCCACATACGTGGAATAAATCTGTCCCTTTATACCCTGTCTACTCTGACTCTAGGAGGGGAGTAATTTCTAACTTTCATTATTCCTTGCAAGGCTCCTACCTTAGCAGCTGCAAAGCATATTGAAAAAGCTTCCTATTTGTTCCCTCAGGGGCACATTATACCTTCTTTTCCTTACTTTTCCTCATTCTCTTAAGAGTAGCTGACTCTAAGATGCATTGATTAAAATAATTTGTTATAATAACTACTTATATGTTTTGTTACTTTTAAAGCAACTGATTTTACTGTATTAGCCCAGCCTAGACAGAGGGTCGGGCATTCTTTACTCTGCTATCTGAGCTCCAACAATTATAGCAATCCTTTGTCAGTTTACCATGTACATATTAAAAATTAATCAAAGTAGTTAAAGAGGGAATTGATTTTAATAGACTCCTTCAAAATTAACTGCCTTAAGAGTTTTATGGCCAAAGATCTAAGAGGTTACAGTGGGGCTCTCCTTTTTACAGCAAGAATGTAATCATGTAGTTACAGTTAAATTAGGTACATCCTCTGAGTTTGACTTTGGGCCTGTTGGAGCTGTTGGAAAGGCCTCCTAGTGTGCATTTTTAAGAGAATATATTTCCAGAATGCACTGTAGTCTTTGAAAGGTGCTTGCAAACCTCTGTGTTTAGACAGATGCTGTGATACTGGTGAAATAATCTAGGGTGCCAGGCATGGAAAGAAAAGGTTTAGAAACAAACCAGAACAGATCTTTCAAGAAATGTAGTTGAATATTCAGCAGTGGAGTCTTTAAGCCTTCCTTTTAAGTAGGAAACCTTAATTTTTGTCCTAACATGTTGAATTGAGTTGAAACCTTATTGAGGTAAAGAAAAAAGACTATTGCAGTAACTTTCTTTAATTGAAGGTTAAGTTAAAAGAAAGAGCTTGAAGGTTATATAAAGTAAAAGATTTTTTTAACAATCAGATTTCTGCTGCTGAAATTTTGTTATGATTAATGTTGGTTTTGCCAGTTTTGCAACCCAACATCCCAAATGCTGACTTAGGATCTTAACAGAGAGTGGACCATTTTGTCTTCAGGTGAAATGCTTTGCCAGGTGAAGTAGGATTAGGGGACCTATGATTTACTTATGCTATTTAAAGTTTAGCCTTTGCCGTCCTGTAGTAGCGACATTTTTTTGTACCTCCCATTGCAGGTAATGTAAGATACTATGATTGCAAAAGCCCCTCAAATGTCAAATGCTGATTCTGCTGTTTGATGCCAATGTGCATTCAAGGTAACACAAATTACTTCACTGAAGTAATTTCTGACAGAACAGAATCTGACCCCTTGTTTTAGTGGCAGCTACTGTAGCTGATATACCTGTCATGTCTCTGCCACACAGTTGCTTTTGTGTGATAAGATTTTGTTCTTTTGTTCTGTTTTGCATGAGTAGCAACGCTGGACTCTCCAGTCTGATCTTACCTTCCTTGTAACACTATTTTCTACTCTGTTTTTGTTTTTTGTTTGTTGTTTTGTTTTGTTTTGTTTTTTTCTTTTGTGTCTTCAGTAGGTGACTCCTCACAGGATGGCAAATCGGGCTCAGGAGAAAAGATCAAGAAACGTGTGAAAACTCCATACTCACTTAAGCGGTGGCGTCCTTCAACGTGGGTCATCTCCACCGAACCGCTGCACTGCGAGGTCAACAATAATGGCAGTGACCGGGCAGTCCACTCCAAATCCAGCACTGCTGTTTACCTTGCAGAAGGAGGCACTGCCACCACAATGGTATCTAAGGACGCAGGAGTGAACTGCCTGTGAAATACTTTAAAAGCCGACAAATGACCTTGTTTTTGCATTATTTGAAACAAACATGCAGAAGACATTTTAAAAAACTGCTTTCTCCTCCTGTCAGCAACCCCTACCAAGGACTCGCTTTAAATAGATTTCAGCTATGCAGAAAATTTTTAGCTTATGCTTCCATATTTTTTTATTTTGTTTTATTTTTTGAATGTTTTTGCACTTTTATTTAGTATCGCTAAAGTTAAGTCTGTCTGTTTTGACCACGGAATATATATATGTGTATCAAAAATGTGGTCTCAAAATATTTTTTTAAAAAAAAGTAACAAAAAAAAGTATTGCTGATAATCAGTTTGGACCAGTTTCTTAAGGTCACTAAGATCATAAGCAGATTAATAGACAGGTTTGACTGCAGTGGTGTCTTGTAACCATGTTTTGATTTCTGTGCACAAGCTAGTCTGTATATTTCTATGTTACAAAGTGTATTCTCTTTTGAACCCCCTATTTTTCTTGTGTCAAGTTGAAATGTGCAATAGTCTATAGTTCACAGTATGCTTTATTGGAAAGTGTGTTTCTAAAACTGCCACATGTTCCCCTTTTTGTATTTGTTAATTTTTCCCTGAGAGTTGAGCAGTCAGCCAGTCATGACAGTGAACTTTGGACATCATAGCCAGCTTGAAGCAGCTGTCTATATCACCTTGTGCTTTGAGGTGACAATGCATGAATTTTCCCCAACTTGAAAGGGCTTTTAAAAAGGAACAAAAAAAATTCTGAGCTCAGTACCTTTCCTTTGATCCTTCCAAATCAAAATGTGTTTCCTTTATAGTACTAGATGCCAGCCTGTGAAGTTCTGAATAACAAAATGTTGAACAAATGTAAGGAAACAATGTCAGCCATTTTTTCCATTTTGTGTGCCGTTTCACCCCCTGTATTTATGTAAAACCTTATTTAGATAGCTAATGATGTACATTGAAAGCTCTAGTGAAGATAGGTTGCGAACATATTTTGTTTACACAGAGGAAAAATCATGAATCTTACTTGGCGCAAAACAGTTTTGTGATGAGTCACAAATCTTTCCTGATTTACTTCCTTACAGACAGTCTGGGGTAAAATCAGCCTGATTACTTACGCAGGGAGGTGCGTCCTAATTGACTGTTGTTGCTGAGTTGAGTTGAAACTTGTCCTCCCTTCAGAGTTTTTAGAGCCCCTCATTCATCTTGTTAAAATTTATTGCATGCTTTTAAAATTCATGGTCGTGAGTGTTTCAGGGGGAGGGTTGGGATGTTTTTTTTCCCTCTGCTTAGACTCTTCTTTCAGTTTGTAGGGACATTGATCTTAGGTGTCGGTGAGCATGAATGCAATATCTATTGAGATAAATTGTTTTTTCACCATCTCAAGTAAACCTTACCTTTTTTTAGAATGATTGTTTTTACTGTCTACTGAAAGAAAATTAATTTCCTTATTGGTCAGGACCTCCTTCCACCTAAGAAATATCCTTCCACCTCAGAAATATTCTTTCTGATTGAAAACACTTCAGTAAAAACTATTTAGGTAAAAAAGATATAACAAATGTCAGTCTTTGGTACTGAGTAAAGTTTTAACACTTTATCTGAAAGCTGGTGATGTTCAAAGAAAGAAAATCTATTCAGTCAGCCTGCCAAACTCCTGTGTCAGGATACTGGCAGCAGACAATTGCCTTCCCCAGCCTGTCTCCTTTCAGCTGACTGAAACAGATGCTCTGTGCTTTCAAGCTCATTAGTTTCCTTGCTGTTATTATTTTTTCCCCCTAAGGTAGACTTTGCCAACCCTGTTCTTCTATATCTGATGGTACAACTAGCATAATATATGCCTTGCTACATCTGATTCTTGCTGTTTCCCAAACTCCTTTGTTTATGCTTGACTGCTATGATTTTCTCTTGTAATGCTTCTTAATGTTTCTTAGATTCTCCTAGATATCTCCAAGAGATAACTCTATAAATCCAGACTTTGATTAAGTGTAGTTGTAGAAATAGAAGCCATGAGACACATTTTGGGCTCCCTATGTTCTTTAAGCACCAGTTCAAGTAGTACCTTTCATCTCTGAGGCATAATTCTGTTATCCGCCTGTATAAATACACAGTTATATCTCCCCTCTTCAAAAATACAGCCTTTCTCTAGTTTTATTTCACTCTCCGGCTTCCCATCTGCTGCAATCTCGCATCCCAGATGTTGAAAACCTGCCAGTTGCTCAGCTGGGTTTCAAGACCGGAATCAGAATTTTTGGCATTCTGTTCATAATGCTGGCTATGGTTTTCTTCTCTTTTGGCCTTCTTTGAGTCTCCATTTGCAGTATGGTATGTTGTTTTGTGATCATTGCTGTATCATGCATATTGAAGATTCTTCACTCCTTTCCCAATGACATTTTGCTTTTCCTTGCATGTATCATCCATCAGCGTTTCAGAATGTGGGCTGAAGAGCGTATTTAGGACACTCATCTAACTTGAAACGCTCTGGGGAGAGAAGTGTTTGCTCTGACTGCTGCTTCTTTCTGCTAAGACAGATTTGCACCAGTCTTCTAGCCTTTCTTTTCAGGCCAATCCTTTGTAAGAAATCTAACTTTTTTATGCTCAGTGCAATCAAAATAATTTTAATACCAGATTAAAATGTTCTGCAGTTTTCCTTAAACATTCTTAAAGCAAACAGAATAGTTTCGTTTCTCTTATCTACTTCTATCACTTGCTGGAAGGAAGGCCTTTGGGATGAATTATAATTAGTAGAAGGCTTTGTAATCTACCATGGATAAATATAATTTGTAAAATGATAGAAATATGTACCTTATCACAAAATACCCTAGAAATGAAATAGAGAAAAACTATTTCTTTTTAAAGGTCAGTCAAAACAAACTCTTAAGTAGGTACCAGAATATTGTAATCCTGCACAGCTAGATGAGATCAGATTAGCAGTTTGGTTTTAACGCTTAATTTAGTAATGCCCTTTTTTTTGCTCTCAGCACATAATTGAATCTCCACAGAATACCTTCTCCATAAATTAAATGATATTGAATTGTATCCCATACTACGGGGAATCATGCTGAACCAAATGAAATACATGTAAGAGAGAGAATTCTACAGATCAAACACATGGATAGTTGGTAAATGTACTACAGTGAGGGGAGACAAATGTTTTATTTCTTTGTGTTTTGTTGTTCATTTGATTTTTTTTTTTTAAGAAAAAAGGATAATGATGAAAGTTGATAATTTTCTATCAATTTCTCATGTATATTGCAGACAAGATAAATATAGCAAAATGAAAATAGAATGATAGTGTAAATACCTGTGAATTGTGCCACTGTCAAATAGGCAACAGTAGAATATTTGCTATGGTAATTTATAATGTATAATTCAAGTAAAATGTTAGAGCAAACATTTGTGATGTTTGTATATATAAGCCAAAATCCAAAATCTTACTGGTTTTAGAAAATTATGTGCTAGTAGAAGCTAGAAGAGTTGCTTAGGTTAATGCATTGTCTCTTTTTCTGTTTCCTAAAATAGAGATACTCACCAACATAACGTGGTTTTTAGAATGAGAATTCTAACCATTTGAACAGACATGCCTTATAGTCAGATTTATTTTCTTCTAAAATTGATATTTACAAGTCAGATTATCTGCAACACTTCCCCTGAATTTGCTTATAATGCTGTATAGCTTCATGTGCGAAACAATTAGTATTAAAAATGCCTTTCTTGAAGCTCCAAGATGTACTTAAATTGCACAGCTAAAGGTAAAGGAATTCCTCATTTAAAAGAAAACCAATTGATGTGGTCATCATTAGAATATTCTCAGAAACAAAGAACATTTCTGTTTCTGTTTTGCTTTCTTACTGCCGTTCATTTGTGTCTTGTTTCCATATAGAAAATTACCTAGTTTTCAAAGGCAGCACAGTTTCATTTTTTTCAGTGCACTGGGGACAAAAAACAATGCAAGATGGATGCTGGCAGGTTTCAGGAAACAAACAAACGTCAAAAAAAAACACCTTACAAATATGTTTAGAAAGTACATATCTTCCCACCTGTCAGCTTTATTTAAAAGAAATATTTCATTCTACCTGCCTCAGAAAGGAGAATAAGGAAGTTCTGTATGTGTGTGGAATAGATTATTGGGCCAAATCTAATAATAATGATTGTTACTTAAAAAAATATATATGTATACATTGTATATGCCATAGTTTCAGTGTTCAGTGCATTTTGCTCTGATGATATTCCTTTTTAAATGTTAAAAAAAAAAAAGCCCACTAATATAACATTACTAAGTCTATGTTCAGAGTATAGTTTTCTTTCATGAAAAATATCCAAAAAATCATAGCCATTCTGCCATTGAAATGTTATTATGGAAAGTTCCATCCTAATTAGAAAGAATTTTTAAATTCACATATTTAGTCAATACAGGAGAAATTAATTATGCTGTAATTTTCGCATGTATAAAATTTATGGCAGTTGCCATTGCTGAATCAGGCTGGTTTTAAGTCATAAAAATAATAATTGCCAAGCACAGTAGAATATGCATGACCTGATGTCTAACTGGAAAATTCGGAGCAGCTTATTGAAGTAAATTGAAATAGGATTGATTAGTCTATGAAAGTTGGATTAGAGACTGGACAACTTAGTATTTTGCATAAATTCTGATCATTTGAATTTTTCTCTCTGGTCTCCCACTATCCATTTTAACAGGTAAATATATTAACTTCCTTTTTTTAATGTGCTTATTATTTTTTGTTCAACTTTAAGCCTTTCTTCAGTGAAAAAGCTATACATACTGCAATGAAGCCAAATATATATTTTTAATGTAAACTCTGTATGTATTTAGATGCGTATGTATGTTGTGCATAAATTCCAGGATTATATTCTGTGAGTTACAGCATCAGATGGTAGCACTGGTAGCAAGTATAATGTTCTTTTTCATATGCCATTTTTAAGTTGTCTTTAGTGCATCACAGTAAAATCGGGATGAGACTCTGACGTACAGTCCAGTAGTGCAAGATCTCCCATGATAGACTTGTCACTGATTGTTTAGGAGGGATGGATTTATGAGAGAGAGAGAAAGAGAAAGCTGGGAATGCACATGACAAACTTTATCTGAAGCTGAGTAATTTAAGGTACCTCTCTTAAAGATCAAAAAATAACCCAAAATACTTAATACGTTATAATTTTTACAAGGCTTTTTTATGTAGTAGCTATAGTTAGGTGTGTGGTTGCCCTTTAAACATAGTATTTTAGTCCATTAAATCCAATTACATTTTAGGCTTCTATATCGTCATATAAAACACTAGCTGTAGAAATACATCCCTTTTTTGATCCCACACACACCCACCCACCCCAGTAGGTTCAGTTTTGATGCGAAATAGTAACAAGTCAGATTCCTCATTTTGAGTTTTTTTCTGTACTGACTAAAATTGTAGCAGAACTTCCACTTCTGCAGATAACAGATTTAGGCACTCCTGCGAATCAAAACGGGCGTTAGGTTTGGCACAAGTGTATCTGAGGAAAGCAACATCTCATCGGCTGGCGCTTGAGCCAAATGCTGTTGAAATCAAAGAGGAGTCTGCTGTTGATTATGAGCAGAGGAGAGTTGGGTTCTGCTGGCAGTGGTTTTAAAAATTTCTTGGGAGGATTAGCCCTAGGAAAGCTAAAGTGGAATGTGGGACCACACGGGCGAACCCTGGGTACTGATGTCTTGGGGGGTGTTAGCTGGTGCCTGGGTGCGGGCTGTCAGGCCAGGTCAGAACCAGCGCAGCTGTGGTTATTGTCAAGAAGTGGAACTGCGCCGGTGGGAGTGGTAGTGGAAGGTTTCAAGATAAATCCTCATTTATGCCAAAGCCCTTTAATGTTCATCTGGGCTTCATGCAGGTCTGATTTAGTGGCTGCTGTGGTGCGTTACTAATATGAATTACTTTTTATGGCTATTTCTATTTATTTCACTGTGGTTTAATATACATATGTGCATAATAAGCAGGAATTAGTCAGAGTTACGTTAATTTATAATGTAATTGTCAGATATTTTTAAAAGTCTATCGATCAGCAATTGTGTAAATTTGCAAGTCATTCAGTTGGTTAACTTCAATGCATACATGATGCTTCAACAGATGCAGTAACTGTCACAGTAAGGAAGGATTTCTTCAAAGTTCTTGCAGGCTTCTGCAGATATATTACAGGAGCATACATCGTCAGGGGCATAGCATCTTGCTTCTTAACTATTTTAAAGCAGAAATAATTAGCCTTTATAACTTCTTAGTTTCAAGGTCTCCCAAAAGTCATTTTTTGTAGCCTATTCACTTGTTTTTAAGACAGAGCAAAAATGTGTGAGGTTTATTTCTAGAGCACTTGCTTCACTTTTTTTGTGCTTCAGAACTGCATCATGAAGTATCACACTTCAATCTTGTTGATTCAAAAGGAAAGAAAATAATGTTTCTGCAGTTTGTGCAAAGTCACAAGAACAAAGAAACAGGCAAGTCCAAGTTATAGCTGACTTTTGTCACTTTTGAATTTACTGATTTGTGACTCCTCTCCCACGCTGTTGAAATGTATTTAAAAAGGTTTGTATGTAATGTTTCTTGTCTGCTTCTTGTCTCTAGAGGAAAGTGTGCTCTATTCACATTTATATAAGCTGGAATCATATTTTACAGTTGCTGGTGATTATTTTCCCCCCCAAATACAGTATAAGAGGAAAATGAGCATGGCAAAGACTGATTTCTAGGGTTTGGTCTTCTGTAGAAGCTGAAATAAGGAGATGTGAAACTGCCATTTTCCTTACGAAAGACTGTAAAGAGAGCATTACTTTCCGAGCGAGCTTTTCTGGGGAAGAGGGGGAGAAACCCTAGAATATGGAGTCTCATCAGAACCCTTTTGTTAACGGGTATTTTTGGTTTTTCTCTCAAATGACTGAGGAAATATCATGTATGAATTTATAAATAATTGCTTTCAGTTATTTCTTTTATATAAGCTGCCCAATACCCTTGCTATGCTGTATAAGTTGTGTTTCATGGAACAGTGTGAGTATGAAATAAAAAGCTAATTTTTGTTTTTTTAATTTGTGGATGCCACTATGAAAGCTGACATTGTTAAAGCCACTACAGAGTTTTCTATGAATACTTGTAAGAATTGCTTTGTTATATATAAACCTAAATAAAGAGATTGTATTGATACAGAGACATTGGATAAGAACATTTAAAAGGCTATTCTTTAGGTCTAAAAGAAAAGGCTTGCTGTAAAATGGTGCATTATTCCATTTATTAAAGATCATATTAATGACAAAAAGCATGGGCTTTTGTGGGTTTTTCATGGTATTGCCCATGAGTATAAGACATGCTCCCTGCTCCCTGTTGCAGCTGTGTTTGGTTGAAGGATAAGGAACTACTTCCTTACTGAGGGCTGAATAGGACTTTGGGGCACCTCAGGCATGTGACAGATTGCACACTGCACTGTTACCAGATAACAGTGTGGGACGTCGCTACATTAATGCACTGCCTCTGCTTGCTTTTTTGCCCATTCTCACCGGTCAGCCAGTTTAAGACACTTGTATTGGCAGCTAAATACAGGTTTGTAGGCGTTTCAAAGCAGTATGCCTTACATGGCCTCTTGTGACGCCTCCTCTGTCTGCTAAGTGTTTAAATGCAGAAAAAACAAAAGGAAAAAAAACCCAAACAAACAGAAAAAAGAAAAAAGAGGCATTAAACTAAATACTTTTCTCCTTCACTTCTGATTGGGCTGCACTTGGGTAGCGTGCAGGATTGATGACAACCGGGCACGTGGAAGGAACACGGCAAGCAACAACCTTTGCAGGTGGGACAAGAATTAAAATAGCAACCCCCTATCTTTCCCACACAAACTATTGCACCCTTTTTCCTCCCCAGGAGGAGACAGCGTCATGGCATTCTTACAAGCAGGACCTTTCCCAGCCCAGAGCTGCTGTCCTGTCCAACAGAACTAGATGAGAGGCATTAAGTCAGTAGAAGGACCCTGCAAATTTCCCCTGCTGCCTGGCCTGGCCCAGGAGTTTGCCTGCTATGCCTCCTCAAGGTAAGGTGCTGGGAAGAGACAGCTCTTTTCTCCACTGCAATCTCCTTGGTTTTGCTTCCTGGTGTTTTTCAACTCCTGATGCAAGCACTTCATTTTGAAGGCGTTGTCTGGAATTTTTTTACTTTGCAATGAAGAGCTCTTCCTCTAGTTTCCCTTCCTCCAGTCATGCTTGTGTGGAACTTCAAGCTAAGCCATTAACTAGAATTACTGCCATACAAATGGTAGCTACACTGTACCCATACACAGGTGACACTGTTCATTTGATCTCTTCTCGTCTTTCTCATCTCCTGTGTGACCATTGGTAAGTGTGAGGAAGTTAGTGCTCCATGGCCTGATTGCTGCTAAGGCAGGTAGCAGGATGCTGAGGCTTGAGGACGTGGATGCTTGTCCATGTGGATAATAGAAGGAAATGGATGCAAAATGGTCCTATATCACCCTCACTAAGTCACCTTCCCTTCCTGACCAGAAGGAAAATAATAAATCCTTCCTTTAAACAAGAAATGAGCCCCAAGTTCCTCTCCCTTTCCAGCCATGCAAGTCCTAGCTGAGCTCCGAGGCAGCCATTCTGCCTATGCACATGGAGGGAATTCACTTCTCCCCTCCTCAGTTCTCTTTCTGGAGTACAGACAGCTGTGCTGGCTGGGTCCTGCTACCACCGCACCGCAAGCTCACTTGGGCAGTGGTCACCGCAGCTTGGAGGCAAAGTCTTACACAACTAAACTCAACTTAATGCCATGTCCTCTTTTGTTGGGTTCCACTCCCAGTGTTCCTGGGTTTGCCTTGGCCTTGGGTAAGGTTTCCACATCCCACATCCCAGCCCTTACAGTGCTGCAACACGCATCTTGCACCTTAAAGCACCAAGCATTGTACTGTGGGACCTCACTGGTTCCAGCATTTTGTTATATACAGATTGGTGGGACCTATCCTGCACCTCAGTTGCTTCATTGTTTGTATCTCTCCTCCTTACTTTATTCTTGTTAATTTATTTTTCTCTATCCACAGTGATGATTTCTGCAAGCAAATAAGAAAGTGGTGCAAGTCTTATACCTCTGTGGCCAAACAACTACCTCCAAAATGCAAAGAAAGAAGGGAGACAGAATGAGGAGCTTCATTTCTTGCTGTCATAAATAAGGAGGAAGCAACAAACTGAGGCAAGTGTTGTATGGTTGAGGCCCTGGCTGTATGGCAAATCACCTCGACCCCACAAATGAACCTAGAAACCCCTGGCCACAGGTAGGGACCATGACAAGCCTCACTTCCCCTGCAAGCAGGAGGCAGACTCCGTGTTCCAGGCTGGATGTGCAGCTACGTTGGGGGTTTCTGCCTCAGAGAAGGAATAGAGATTAGGACAGTTATGGACAAGGAGAAGGTCCTTCCCTGAAAGAGAGCACTGTGCTTATGTGCAGTGGCTTGCTGTTGGCTCAAGGTGGCTGAGCAACACCAGCTCACAAGAAAGAGAGGCTGGCTAGCCAGGTCTTACTGCCCATGTGCGGGGCTTTAAGGACAGGCCTACAAAGCTCTTTGTACCCAGACACTGGTGGGAGGCTGAGACCCCTGAAGTCTTCCCAGGAAGAGCTCCGAGAAAGATTTCGCACGAGGTTGTAGCCCGGGAGAGTCAGCGGGGGCCAGGGACACCAGAAGCGCTGGGAAGCAGGCGAAGCTCTCGTTCCCCTGGGGCACCAAGGGCCCGTTCCCTGCTGCCCTGCCCTGCGCCGCAGCTCTGCCCCGGGAGCAGGGGAGAGAAGGCGGTGGCAGCGCTGCAGCAAGTCGGGGAAGGGTGCTGACCTGATCAACACAGAAATAACAAGAGTTCCGCCGTGCCCGTTCCACCTTCACTGGTGCCCTGGTTGGAGGGGCTGCTGCTACCAAGGAAGGCTGGGAGCAGGGGCAGACGTGACAAAAGAAGTAGACGGCCCCCCCCAGCAATTACCACTCCTTGCCGACAGCAAGAGCAGCCAAGTCCTGCCCTACCCTGGCAGGTGTGGCTGAGTCTTATCCTCAGGGCAAGCCTTGACTGAGCTCTGCAATAACAAAGTGTTACTGGTCAATTTTACGGATATATTTTTACTGGGTGTGTGAACTACTCAGGCTTAAGAACTAGTCTCCTCATAGATTTCCCTGTGTGACCTCGGCCAGCTCTCTCCTGCAGAAATAACAACCACTTTTATTTGGCTTTTGCTTTGCTAATAGGAAATGAAAGTAAAACAACAATAATTATATTCCCCTTTGTTCCAGAGCAGTGATGCAGCTGCAGAACGTACTTTGTGGAACGCAGCCACGTCAGTCTTCCATTTGTTTCCGTTCAGGTTTTTTTTTTTCCCCATTTACTTCTTGCTAATTCTGATGTTATGGAAATTCTCCACGTGCAGGAGATTATAGACATCTGCTCACTGCCATGACCCAAAGCACGTTCTGTTGGATAAGAAGGTTAATTTTCCACAGGCAGGAAAACTCATCTATACCAAAATGTTTGTATCTGTATAAATTCTGCTTTTCATGTTAGCCTGAAAGGTTGCCATTCTCCATCCAATGAGGAGCTGAAATGTTTTGATTCCTAGAATTTAAATGGCACACTTGGTTCTTCTGCCTTTGTGTCAGGGGATCTTCTTCTTTCAACTCTCAGTACCACAGGGAAAGTCTGTGAGAAATCCACAAATGGTGATCTGAGCCAAAGTCATGCTTTGGGAATTGCTCATGCCTCTTCTACAAAGACAACAAATAATGCTGCCTGAGGACAGCTGGTCTCTGGAAGATGATTAAGGAAAGCAAGTGTGTGTTTCCAATGCAGCATCTGAGCAAATGGCATTTCTAGATGGGGCTCACATGGGCACTGGAAAAAATTTTAAGGATGCAAATATTGAGAAAGGTTGTAAACACCTGATCCAGGTGCATTTCAATTCCTGATGGGAAGGACAGGAGCTTCCCAAGACCTCTTGAACACCAAGGTGTTCAAGCACCTTTTGAGAATGGGGACGCACACCCAGTACAGAGCAGGCGTGGTTTGGGCAGATGATGAGCAAAAGCCAGTGGGCAGCATCTCAGGTGCATGAGGTGGACTTTGAGGAAGGGGAAAGAGCATGGAGGGAGCATAGAGATAGTTGTTTTGGGCATCAGCAACACAGTAGGACTCAGCATTTGTCTTTGGCCCTATTTCTTTGTTGTTCCTGCCAAGCGCTAACAGGAAAGGATAGTGTAGGGCATTGTGATAAAGAGGGTACAGAGGTTGTACAGCTCATTTTACTAGTGTCGCTGCTTGCAACAGGCCTGCCAGCAGCTCCTCAGAATGGTACAGGCTTTTTTGCTTTCCCCTATCACCTAGTGCAACCTTTGTCTATGAGAAGTTCATGCCACAGGCTATCGGATTTCCTCATCAGAATGACCAGAAATACTGTTTTCATAAGGTACTTTTATGTGCATGGAACTGTGTCTGTAAGAAGTGAGGATAGTTTGTGCTCTGTTCCTGGTTTTGTTACTGATGGTTAGTCTGTATTTTTTTGCAGTGACTGGTAGTTTGCCAGTCTGCCGTAATATTGAAATTATACCTGTTTTTTCAATCTCTTTCTCCTCCTTCCCCTTTTCTCTTATTGGAAAGGTAATAATTGAGCCCTGCAGGTATGTTGTAAAGAATAACTTCTAGCACCTCCAGGTCTCTGGATTAGTAAAACATCAGATCTGACACAAATCATTGTAGCAAGTTGTAGGTCTGACTCTAGCCCGTGAGGTAGGTGTTGCTGCTGTACACATCAGTTTTACTGGTGCAGCCAAGGCGTGTATGGGTGGCCAGAGAATCTCCTGCAGGAGGGAGGCCTTGCTGGATCTGTGCTGAGGTGGAAAGTATTTATTGGGAACCTGTATTTCTGTTGCTATGCCAAGAATTTTCTTGCAGGTCTATTAAAAATTCTGAATCAGGCCTCAGAAACGGCTGGTTAAAATCACTATTAAGCAGGCTAATTTTATTTATTGCTTGCTTCTAGAAAACCAGAATGCAAGTAAATCATGTGTTTGAGCTTTACGCTGTGATCATGAGGGATAAAAATGTGCTTTTAAGGCACAGGCTAGCAGAAGTTCCCATCTGCTTACATCAGCCATGAACTGAGACTAAGTGAAACGTGATGTATTTGCAGCCAAACAGAAGCAAGGAGCAGTATCAAAAAGGCTCGATTTGGGCACTGTGTTAACCCTAGCATAGCAGCCAGCCACAGGAGGTACTCACAGGTTCTCCTCTTGCAAACCAGCAGTGGCCAACAAGCTGCAGGCTTGGGAAGCCTTCCTCTATTCCGGGTTGGGGTACAGGAGGCAGGCAGAGGAACTGAACTCTGCTAGGGGAGGGAGGGAAGCAGGAGGAAGGACAGGTTGGTTCATGATGAGCCGCCAGTGGGATGCCAGCTGGGAGACTGCTGGCTCCGTATGGCAGAGCTGAGCAGCAGCTCCTGCATGTTGAGTTTTTCCTCAGCTTGCAGCCATGAGGCAAGTGTGCTTAGGTAGTTGCCCCTCTCCCTGGGGGAGACAGGCATAGCCCAGCACGTGGTTCAGGGTGGCTGTAGTGTGGTGGTTTCTCTTGCAACAAAAGGGTTTCTGTGAGCTGCCAGCCAAGTTGCAAGTGCATTCAGGGAAGCCAGGCAACACATGAGTGTCAGGTGTCTGCATCGCCTTCCTTCCACCACCACTGTACAAACCTGATGCCTTGGGCAGGCCATTGAGGCTTCTTTGGAAAGACCCCAAGTAGACCTAGTCCAAGGACTTACTGGTCTCTGCTCCAAGGATAATCATAGAATCATAGAATCATTATGGTTGGAAGAGACCTCAAAGATCATCAAGTCCAATCGTAAGAGACAACCTGCAGGCTGGCCACTATGAAGCATCAGCTTAGCCATGCCAACCATGACTGCTGGAAATGTCTGCATGCTCCTGCTAAGCAGAGTGAGCCTGATGCCCTGGCTGAGCACTGGATGAGGCTTTGGCTGCCAACAGCAGTGGGGCTTGGGGCTTTGCCCAGCTTTGCTTTCTTCGTCTTCTCAAGATCACATCCTCTCTCTCGGTGATGGCTCTGCGACTCTCCTGGAGGCAAAGTCAGGCTGAATGTGAGGTGCAAGGCATGAGGACAGGATGGTACAACGGAGACAAACTGATGTCTGGTTGAGATGTAACCAAACAAGTTAAAAACTCCCTGCCCCCCATGGCTGAATGTAAGGAGGATTCAGAACACTGCTTGATCCATTCTTTCTAAGTAGATGTCTTCATAAATCAGAGAATCCCATGTTCCCACTTCATCACACTCTCTGCTAAAGTTAACTACAGGGCTAGTATGTGTATGTGGAGAGAGAAGCAAAATCATTTTACCACTGCATGTCTCAGTGCATGAATAAGCCATGCCAATGTGCTTTTCACAATCTCTTTAGCTTTTCTAAATGTTATAAAAACAAACAGAAGCAAACCAAGATTGTAGGCCTGAATCAGAAGGAGCAATCTCTCTTCTCTGCTCTCTTAAGTGAAGAGTGTCTATAGTTATATGTCCATTCATCACATATGCAGGATGTTTATCATCTTACAGTATGGCCATAACATCTACATTATTGAAATATTGTCATGTATCAAATTAATTGATAATGTCAACAATTGAAATAAATATTTTACAGTATATAGTTCCATTATACTCACAGTACAGAAATTGTGCCGGTGGCTTGTAGGAACAATCGCTGTTTAATGTTTGTAAATCAAGTTTCCTTCTACAGTTCATACACGTTCTTCTGCCCTGAGACTAGAAATACAGAAACACGTTACATCTCTAAACATAACACAAATACAGGCAAATCTCTGTATTGTATTTACAAGCTCTGTAAATATGTGCTAAAAATATGAAGTTTTGGGAAGATAAAGAAAAATAACTTGCTTCCTAAAAGGAAGCAAAGTTTTCTTGTTGGAGGGGAGGAATTGTGTGCAAATTATCATTCAGCATCTTTCTTGCAGGATACCTGGGGGAGATTAAACTGTGTCTTGTTTAAATGAACTAGGCTACTTCTCTCAATGTTACTGAAACCAAAGATTCAGAAATGTGGTGGACAAGATGCCTTTTCTGCTGCTCATTCTCTTTCCTCAACAGAACCCAAGAACAGTTACAGTCACTCTCAGGTGGCGAGAGCCCATGTTGGTGAACCAAGCTGGACTCAGTTGCCCCCCTCCTTCAGCAGCTGGACGCTCACAACAAGGTTATTGTTTAGTGTTGCTGCTGTCATTTAACGTGGGTTCAGAAAATTGACCTGTATGTCTAGAAAAAGATGTCGCGTGTAGGTGAACTTAGCACTGGCTTCTGAAGAAAATAACCTCGTACGTCTCCCAGGTAATTATGTGTGCCATGAACGTGCAGTGGAAACATCTCTCAAGCCTGCAGTTAAGTGTTGCATTGAGGAACTGGGTTTGTTTGTCAAAAATGTCTTAACACCACTGAGGCACTGAAGTCTCAGGATGTGATTTATATGACAACTTTTCTTAAAGATTGTACTTCATAAAATGTGGCAGGAGCACGTTTTGCTTTAGGTTGTCTTTTGCTTATTGCATGTAGTTTGATTTATGTCCAAGGTCCCATCTGTTGTTTTTTATTGTTTTAATCTTAATACCTTATTTCAATCTGCTTGCCTCCTCAAATCCTCTGAGATATTCTGGAATATTAACTAGGATCTTACAGGTTTTGTGTGAAGCAAATTCTATTATATTTGTCCTATTTTTTTAAATGTCTTTTTCTCCTGTTAATGTTGAACACTCACATAAACAAGCAAAACAAACTCACTCTGCAGGGAAGAGATGAGAAATGCAATGAAATATCCTGGGGCGTAATCTAATGTTTAGATTAGACTCCCAGAATCTTTAGTCTTTCAACCTTCAATACTGCTTTCAACAACTGTAGGTTAAAAAAAAATAATTTCAGGCAGTAGATTGCTCCTTTACATGTGCTGCTTTGCCTTAATTTAATGTTGGAATAAGACAAGAACATATTTGAAGCTCCTTGGAGCACAGTGATTTTCCATAAGGTTTGCTATTATTACTATTACTATTATTTTTAACACTACATTTTTCATGTATATTACTATGAGCAGTGAGCGGTTCTACTCATAAACTTTCAGTCCTTAGCACAACAAAACTCCCTAAGTATTAGTTGTTTTGATAGCCATTCAGTGGGATTTGGGCCTATGAACTTAGTTAAACCTCTTTGACCCTTGTTTCTCTGTTTTTCATTTGGGGTTACTGTTTTGACCACTTTCTTGAATTGTTTACATCCCTCTTTTCAGCAGGTTGCCCATTTGTTCATGCAGCTCTGTGTGTTTGATCAGTCTGCCTTTGAGGGCACTCTTGATATGCTTCCAACGTTCGGATTGATTTGTTTGCATCTGCAGCTTTTACTACGCACCGTATTTTAAGAAAGAACCAACACCTTGCATGTAAAGTGATGTCTGCAATACCTGTATTTAATCTCCCAACAATGACTACAAAGCAGTATGTTTCGGCAGGCCTCTGGTTAGGTGCTGAGTGTTTCCAAGTCGGTGGGAGGTGGGAGCGCTCATCACCTCCCGGGGTGGCCCTTCAGCGTGGCGTGTGAGCGCACGAGTGTCCGCTCAGCTCCTGCAGGCCAGTGGGCTGATTGAAATACCAGGTAGAGAGGAGCTGAAGATGCAGAGATGGATCCTCTGAATGTGGGATCACACGTGACTTCAGTGAGTTTGGAGTCAGTAAAGTGACTGAGGTCACAAAAAGGTTGGTTGAAGTGATACTGGTAGAAGGCTCACAGCCTCTGTGATGATAATGACTTTCATTGCTCTTTTTTGGATCGCTGTTGGCACCATTACATTAGGTGTTATGGCCAGAGTAAGGGCGTCATGGATGTGAAGAACCCCAGCCTAAAGGTTCCACGTGAAACCATACGAAATGTGTTGTTCAAAGTTGGCCTAGAGAGCGTTTGGCAAAGTCTGAAAGTGGTAAGGAGTGTGACAGCTGAAACAGAACCTAGAGTTTGGGAGGTGTGAATTACAAGGAGAGTCTAGGGGGATCTGGATCCACTTTATCTGGGGCTGGGGTTTTGTTTTGGGTTTTTTGTGTAATTAAAAAAAAGTTTCAAAACTATTTTCAAGTCATTCATAATCCTTCTTTAGTTGTTTCTATTATTTCCGCAAGGTGTAGGAGTAAGATCCTGTTGGAACACATTTGTTACTGTTTAAACAAATTAATGTATGAAGTACCTGCTGTTTGATTAGCTCTGAGTACATGACTTTACACGTTGAACTTTCACGTCTAATGCATGTAAAGCAATACAACTGCTGATGAGCAGTATACATAAATGCTTTGCTTTATATTCTCACAACTGTATTGAGCAGCGCTGTTTTTGCAGTGTGACAATAATGTGGGAAGTACTATAATTGTCACAGATATCTTCTGCATTCAAAGTTGTGACTTGGCTCCATAGCATGCATCATGCAAATAAATATGAATCAATACCTTTCATTTTTGGCCTCTTCAAAACAGTAACAGGAATTAGAATGTGTTCAGAATATTTTATGCCTTAAAACTAACTTTATGGCACACTGCCTCCAAACAACCCCAGTATTTCTGGGGAGGATAAACTGTCCAACGGGTGAAAGCCTGATGAGTAACAGCACTGGCACTGGCAGTGGGTGTTGTCACAGTAGGAAGAAACACCTCCACAGAGCATTTGCCACCATCCATGAGTCAGTATAGAAATAAAGTACTGGCCATTTTTCTCGTTCAGCTGTATCTAAAACCAGCTGGATGGCTTTCACCTCTGCAAACTGATTCGATTCCCCTTGTCCTTCAGCAATTGGTGTGATTTGCCATGTGGGACTCCACATAGCAGCTTTCCACCTTCGATGTTTTCCTGCAATATGACAGGACTTATCAGTGAACTGGGCATATTGCTTCTCATTTTCTCGTAGTTCATTATCCAGTGGGGCCTCTTCAGCACACATTACCTCCTCCTCTGAGAATATTCCGAAATCTTTCCCTTCTGGCCAGTCCATGATCACTTCCAAAATTCCTGGGTGACCGGGGCTTCCTATTTGAGCCTGTTGTGTGATCAGTGCCACCCACTTAATCCATGTAGCATCAGTTGCATGATGTGTAGAGGTGACCCTCCCTTTGAACAACGAGCCCAGCATTGGCAGTCGGGGTGCCAAGAGGAGCTGTGCTTCAGTACCAGTCACATCCAAAGCAGCTCGAACCCATTTGTATGCTGCTGATATCTCTTTTTTCAGGTGGAGTATGGTGGGCCTCGGATCCTCTGATCCAACTCCAAAGTCCTAGGGGTCAACCTGGAGTCTCCCCTGGTGCTTTCTGCTAGAGGCTCCAGGTAGGGCCATCCTCCCCGGCTGCAGTGTACAGCACATTTTTTACATCTTGCCCTGCCTTGACTGGCCCAAGGGCTACTGCATGAACTATCTCCTGTTTAATTTGTTCAAAGGTTTGTCATTGCTCAGGGCCCCATCTGAAACTGTTGTTCTTCCAGGTGACTTGATACAGAGGGCTTACCATCAGACTGTAATCTGGCATATGCATTCTCCAAAACCCCACAATGCCTAAGAAAGCTTGTGTTTCCTTTTTGCTAGCTGGTGAAGACATAGCTGTTATTTTGTTGATCACATCCATCAGGATCTGATGACATCCCTCTTGCCATTTATTCATAAAAACTGGATCTCCTGTGCAGGTCCCTTGACCCTACTTTGTTTTATGGCAAAACTTGCTTTCAAAAGGATTTGGACTATTTTCTTACCCTTCTCAAAAGCTGCTTCTGCTGTGTTGCCCCACACCATGAGCCACAGAAACTGCTGAAGGGCAAAGCAGCAGAAAGGTTCCATTTATTTCTCCAGATGTGCTGGGGTTGCCGGTTTTCTACCTCCTGGCCATTTACCTGTGGAGCGCTATGAAGCTTAGTTTCTCTTTTTCAATAGATACAGGGAGTCACCAAGAGAATTACGAGAACCCTTCACCTTCAATGCTGGCAGTACACAGCCCATACTGTTCTCTGTCTCAGCCATTCCTGGTGAGGAGAGCACTGCCTCCCAGATGTTTAACTAATTAAGTGGGTTATCTGGGATTTTGATGCTTTGCCACATTGTACCAGCAGTGCTTGTGACGGCTACAAGGCAAGGACTGAGAAGTGGCCCTCTGTGTGTAATTTACAAGGTGACTTAAGTAAATTGCACATTTTAAGAAAGGGATACTTTCTAGGACTGATGGTGATCTGCCAGGCTTCTGGTGCCCTCCCTTGCCGTAGCCACTTTCAGGGGTAGCCCAGGATAATTCTCAAGACTGGGGACAGCCTCTTGTAGCCAGTTTTGGTTGACCCATCCAGCTATCCTGCAGACCATGTTACTAGTATTTACAGTACCTGTTAGCAAGCATAATATCCTTCAAAAGAAATTTAAGTAATCCGGAATGCAAGAGGTAACTTCCTAACAACCTCATCACCAGAAACGCATCCGTCCTTGTTCTCTTGCCAGTCTGATTCCTCATAAAAAGCTCTTGACTCTGACAAGAGCTTTAACCTTCAAGGCTTTACGTAGACTAGTGTCCAGGCATCCTTAAGAAGGGCCTGTGCACACAGTCTTGCTTTTCAGGTTTGTTAAACTTGTCAGCCACGAGGACTGAGCTCTTCAAAGGGGAAGCTGGAGCTTTTAAAGTGAACTAGGCTTCAATCATAAACAGCAAAGGAGAAAGGAGAGAAAAAACCAAACCCAAGCACAATCAAGCTGAAGAAAAGAGAGAACGGTACGTAATTCGTTGTCACACCATTTGAATCATAGCAATGGTATTCAATTGCAACATGCAACTTGTAGAGCAATATTGAAAAGAATTTGGGTAAGCTCTGGTAGCCCAGAAGAGGCATTTGCAATAAAGACAGAGAGAGGATTTATTGACTCCTTCATGTCTTGAAGGTGCTGAAGCGTGTTTACTTTGTACCTAAATAATATAAACACATGAACTAAGGCCTATTTCATGCATGTATTCACTTCCCTAATGCAGAAATCGGGTTAAAGGGATGCTGGCAGTTAACAAGTATTTTTAAAAGATTGCAGTGAAGATGCAATTAATCTAATGGAAACGAGTACACGCAGCAATTAAGGGAAAAGGGGGTCAAGTCTGCCTGGATATTACCCATGTATCTGGCCATCATCGGTAATGCTAAGCTGGTGGCAAAGCGATTGGATAAACCGCTGCTGAGCCCTCGTCCTCTCGCACAGTGCATTTAGAGCTAAAAATAATTGAGCAGCCCTACTTCTAACGTACAACCGCTTCCTTGGGACAGGATCCGAGACAAGGGTAAGCCGCAGCCGCCATCCCTG
>NW_009602357.1:36356-36560 GCF_000690535.1 Cariama cristata | reverse complement strand
GCAAAAGGGAGCCTCAAAACATGGGCCCTGGCACGAGTCCTCCTTCCCCTGTCCTGGGCTCAATTCGGGGGTGAGGCTCCCCTGCCATTTTGGCGACCGCCCTGCGTCTAAGTCCCGTGTTTGGCACTACCCGTCTCCCTGCAGGCTTGCCGGTGGACGGAGGGGAGCCCCAGGCCTGCATGTGGCACCCACACGCCTCGAGAC